>NW_024056325.1:0-91479 GCF_013401445.1 Tripterygium wilfordii | reverse complement strand
CGTGGCACGAAGGCTCACGCAAGTTAGACTTTTAGCACTAATAGAGTAAACGGTCCCACATTGATGCTTTGGAATTGCTCAACTCTCCATAGAGAGCTTTTCACGTCTTTTGAGCAATTTGAGACATAACTTGGTCTATCGCGTCTTTACCTTACGAAACGTGGCACGAAGGCTCACTAGTAAGTTAGACTTTTAAGAGCATAAATAGAGTACAACGGTCCACATTGATGCTTTGGAATTGCTCAACTCTCTCCATAGAGGAGCTTTTCCCGTTTTTGGTGCAATTTCAAACATAACTTGGTCTCTCGCATCTTTACCTTAGTAACGTGGCACGAAGCTCACTAGCAAGTTAGACTTTTAACACACTCAATAGAGTACAACGGTCCACATTGATGCTTGGAATTGCTCACTCTCTCCATTGAGGAGCTTTTCACGTCTTTGAGCAATTTGAGACCATATGTACTATGGCTCCGTTCTTTTACCTTATGACTGTGGACGTAGCATCAACTAGCATGTTACTAACTTTTAAGAGACTAATAGAGTACACGGTCCCATTGATGCTTTGGAATTGCTCAACTCTCTCCATAGAGGAGCTTTTCACTTTTTGTGCAATTTCAAACATAACTTGGTCTCTTCGCCATCTTTACCTTACGTAAACGTGGCACGAAGGCTCACTAGCAAGTTAGACTTTCAGCACTTAATAGAGTACAACGGTCCACATTGATGCTTTGAATTGCTCAAACCTCTCCTTGAGGAGCTTTTCACATCTTTTGAGCAATTTGAGACATACTTGGTCTATTTCGCGTCTTTACCTTATGAAACGTGGCACGAAGGCTCACTATCAAGTTAGACTTTTAAGAGCACTAATAGGTACAACGTCCACATTGATGCTTTGGAATTGCTCAACTCTCTCCATAGAGGAGCTTTTCCACGTTTTTTTGTGCAATTTCAAACATAACTTGGTCTATTTCGCGTCTTTACCTTAATACGTGCACGAAGGCTCAACTAGCAAGTTAGACTTTTTAAGAGCACTAATAGAGTACACGGTCCACATTGATGCTTTGGAATTGCTCAACTCTCTCCATAGAGGAGCTTTTCACGTTTTTGTGCAATTTGACACATAACTTGGTCTATTCGCGTCTTTACCTTATGAAACGTGGCACGAAGGCTCAACTAGCAAGTAAGACTTTTAAGAGCACTAAACAAAGTACAACGGTCCACATTCATGCTTTGGAATTCCTCAACTCTGTCCATAGAGGAGCTTTTCACGTTTTTGTGCAATTTCAAACATAACTTGGTCTATTCGCGTCGTTACCTTACGAAATGTGGCACGAAGGCTCAACTAGCAAGTTAGACTTTTAAGAGCACTAAATAGAGTACAACGGTCCACATTGATGCTTTGGAATTGCTCAACTCTCTCCATAGAGGAGCTTTTCACGTTTTTGTGCAATTTCAAACATAACTTGGTCTCTTCGCATCTTTACCTTAAGTAACGTGGCACGAAGGCTCAACTAGCAAGTTAGACTTTTAACAACACTCAATAGAGTACAACGGTCCACATTGATGCTTTGGAATTGCTCAACTCTTTCCATTGAGGAGCTTTTCACGTCTTTGAGCAATTTGGGGACATAACTTGGTCTATTCGGGTCTTTACCTTATGAAACGTGGCGCGAAGGCTCAACTAGCAAGTTAGACTTTTAAGAGCACTAAATAGAGTACAACGGTCCACATTGATGCTTTGGAATTGCTCAACTCTCTCCATAGAGGAGCTTTCACGTTTTTGCGCAATTTCAAACATAACTTGGTCTCTTCCCATCTTTACCTTACGTAACGTGGCACGAAGGCTCAAACTAGCAAGTTAGACTTTTCACAGCACTTAATAGAGAGTAGAACGGTCCACATTGATGCTTTGGAATTGCTCAACCTCCCTCCGTTGAGGAGCTTTTCACATCTTTGAGCAATTTGAGACATAACTTGGTCTATTTCGCGTCTTTACCTTATGAAACGTGGCACGAAGGCTCAACTATCAAGTTAGACTTTTAAGAGCACTAAATAGAGTACAACGGTCCACATTGATGCTTTGGAATTGCTCAACTCTCTCCATAGAGGAGCTTTTCACGTTTTTTGTGCAATTTCAAACATAACTTGGTCTCTTCGCATCTTTACCTTAAGTAACGTGGCACGAAGGCTCAACTAGCAAGTTAGACTTTTAACAACACTCAATAGAGTACAACGGTCCACATTGATGCTTTGGAATTGCTCAACTCTTTCCATTGAGGAGCTTTTCACGTCTTTGAGCAATTTGGGACATAACTTGGTCTATTCGCGTCTTTACCTTATGAAACGTGGCGCGAAGGCTCAACTAGCAAGTTAGACTTTTAAGAGCACTAAATAGAGTACAACGGTCCACATTGATGCTTTGGAATTGCTCAACTCTCTCCATAGAGGAGCTTTCACGTTTTTGCGCAATTTCAAACATAACTTGGTCTCTTCCCATCTTTACCTTACGTAACGTGGCACGAAGGCTCAACTAGCAAGTTAGACTTTTCACAGCACTTAATAGAGTAGAACGGTCCACATTGATGCTTTGGAATTGCTCAACTCCCTCCATTGAGGAGCTTTTCACATCTTTGAGCAATTTGAGACATAACTTGGTCTATTCGCGTCTTTACCTTATGAAACGTGGCACGAAGGCTCAACTATCAAGTTAGACGTTTAAGAGCACTAAATAGAGTACAACGGTCCACATTGATGCTTTGGAATTGCTCAACTCTCTCCATTGGAGAGCTTTTCACATCTTTGAACAATGTCACACATAACTTGGTCTATTCGCGTCTTTACCTTATGAAACGTGGCACGAAGGCTCAACTAGCAAGTTAGACTTTTAAGAGCACTATATAGAGTACAACGATCCACATTGATGCTTTGGAATTGCTCAACTCTCTCCATAGAGGAGCTTTTCACCTTTTTGTGCAATTTCAAACATAACTTGGTCTCTTCGCATCTTTACCTTACGTAACGTGGCACGAAGGCTCAACTAGCAAGCTAGACTTTTAACAGCACTCAATAGAGTACAACGGTCCACATTGATGCCTTGGCATTGTTCAACTCTCTCCATTGGAGAGCTTTTCACATCTTTGAGCAATTTGACACATAACTTGGTCTATTCGCGTCTTTACCTTATGAAACGTGGCACGAAGGCTCAACTAGCAAGTAAGACTTTTAAGAGCACTAAACAGAGTACAACGGTCCACATTGATGCTTTGGAATTCCTCAACTCTCTCCATAGAGGAGCTTTTCACGTTTTTTGTGCAATTTCAAACATAACTTGGTCTATTCGCGTCGTTACCTTACGAAATGTGGCACGAAGGCTCAACTAGTAAGTTAGACTTTTAAGAGCATTAAATAGAGTACAACGGTCCACATTGATGCTTTGGAATTGCTCAACTCTCTGCATAGAGGAGCTTTTCACGTTTTTTGTGCGATTTCAAACATAACTTGGTCTCTTCGCATCTTTACCTTACGTAACGTGGCACGAAAACTCAACTAGCAAGTTAGACTTTTTAGCAGCACTCAATAGAGTACAACGGTCCACATTGATGCTTTGGAATTGCTCAACTCTCTCCATTGAGGAGCTTTTCACGTCTTTGAGCAATTTGAGACACAACTTGTTCTATTCACGTCTTTACCTTATGAAACGTGGCGCGAAGGCTCAACTAGCAAGTTAGACTTTTAAGAGCACTAAATAGAGTACAACGGTCCACATTGATGCTTTGGAATTGCTCAACTCTCTCCATAGATGAGCTTTTCACGTTTTTGTGCAATTTCAAACATAGCTTGGTCTCTTCGCATCTTTACCTTACGTAACGTGGCACGAAGGCTCAACTAGCAAGTTAGACTTTTAACAGCACTTAATAGAGTACAACGGTCCACATTGATGCTTTGGAATTGCTCAACTCCCTCCATTGAGGAGCTTTTCACATCTTTGAGCAATTTGAGACATAACTTGGTCTATTCGCGTCTTTACCTTATGAAACGTTGCACGAAGGCTCAACTATCAAGTTAGACTTTTAAGAGCACTAAATAGAGTACAACGGTCCACATTGATTGCTTTGGAATTGCTCAACTCTCTCCATAGAGGAGCTTTTCGTGTTTTTGTGCAATTACAAACATACCTTGGTCTATTCGCGTCTTTACCTTGCGAAACGTGGCACGAAGGCTCAACTAGCAAGTTAGACTTGAAAGAGTACTAAATAGAGTACAACGGCCCACATTGATGCTTTGGAATTGCTCAACTCTCTCCATAGAGGAGCTTTTTACGTTTTTGTGCAATTTCAAACATAACTTGGTCTCTTCGCATCTTTACCTTACGTAACATGGCACAACGGCTCAACTAGCAAGTGAGACAATTAACAGCACTCAATAGAGTACAACGGTCCACATTGATGGTTTGGAATTGCTCAACTCTCTCCATTGAGGAGCTTTTCACGTTTTTGTGCAATTTGAGACATAACTTGGTCTAGTCGCGTCTTTACCTTACGAAACATGGCACGAAGGCTCAAGTAGCAAGTTAGACTTTTAGGAGCACTAGATAAAGTACAACGGTCCACATTGACACTTTGGAATTGCTCAACTCTTTCCATAGAGGAGTTTTCACGTTTTTGTGCAATTTTAAACATAACTTGGTCTATTCGCATCTTTACCTTACGAAACGTGGCACGAAGGCTCAACTAGCAAGTTAGACTTTTAACAGCACTAAATAGAGTACAACGGTCCACATTGATGCTTTGGAATTGCTCAACTCTCTCCATAGAGGAGCTTTTCACGGTTTTGTGCAATTTCAAACATAACTTGGTCTATTCGCATCTTTACCTTACGAAACGTGGCACGAAGGCTCAACTAGCAAGTTAGACATTTAAGTGCACTCAATAGAGTACAACGGTCCACATTGATGCTTTGGAATTGCTCAACTGTCTCCATAGAGGAGCTTTTCACGTTTTTATGCAATTTGAGATATAACTTGGTCTAGTCGCGTCTTTACCTTACGAAACATGGCACGAAGGCTCAACTAGCAAGTTAGACTTTTAGGAGCACTAGATAAAGTACAACGGTCCACATTGATGCTTTGGAATTGCTCAACTCTTTCCATAGAGGAGTTTTCACGTTTTTGTGCAATTTCAAACATAACTTGGTCTATTCGCATCTTTACCTTACGAAACGTGGCACGAAGGCTCAACTAGCAAGTTAGACTTTTAACAGCACTAAATAGAGTACAACGGTCCACATTTATGCTTTGGAATTTCTCAACTCTCTCCATAGAGGAGCTTTTCACGGTTTTGTGCAATTTCAAACAAAGCTTGGTCTATTCGCATCTTTACCTTACGAAACGTGGCACGAAGGCTCAACTAGCAAGTTAGACATTTAAGTGCACTCAATAGAGTACAACGGTCCACATTGATGCTTTGGAATTGCTCAACTGTCTCCATAGAGGAGCTTTTCACGTTTTTTATGCAATTTGAGATATAACTTGGTCTAGTCGCGTCTTTACCTTACGAAACATGGCACGAAGGCTCAACTAGCAAGTTAGACTTTTAGGAGCACTAGATAAAGTACAACGGTCCACATTGACGCTTTGGAATTGCTCAACTCTTTCCATAGAGGAGTTTTCACGTTTTTGTGCAATTTCAAACATAACTTGGTCTATTCGCATCTTTACCTTACGAAACGTGGCACGAAGGCTCAACTAGCAAGTTAGACTTTTAACAGCACTAAATAGAGTACAACGGTCCACATTGATGCTTTGGAATTGCTCAACTCTCTCCATAGAGTAGCTTTTCACAGTTTTGTGCAATTTCAAACATAACTTGGTCTATTCGCATCTTTACCTTACGAAACGTGGCACGAAGGCTCAACTAGCAAGTTAGACTTTTAAGTGCACCCAATAGAGTACAACGGTCCACATTGATGCTTTGGAATTGCTCAACTGTCTCCATAGAGGAGCTTTTCACGTTTTTGTGCAATTTGAGACATAACTTGGTCTAGTCGCGTCTTTGCCTTACGAAACATGGCACGAAGGCTCAACTAGCAAGTTAGATTTTTAGGAGCACTAGATAAAGTACAACAGTCCACATTGACGCTTTGGAATTGCTCAACTCTTTCCATAGAGGAGTTTTCACGTTTTTGTGCAATTTCAAACATAACTTGGTCTATTCGCATCTTTACCTTACGAAACGTGGCACGAAGGCTCAACTAGCAAGTTAGACATTTACGAGCACTAAATAGAGTACAACGGTCCACGTTGATGCTTTGGAATTGCTCAATTCTCTCCATAGAGCAGCTTTTGACATTTTTGAGCAATTTGAGACATAACTTGGTCTATTCGCGTCTTCACCTTACGAAACGTGGCACGAAGGCTCAACTAGAAAGTTAGACTTTTAAGAGCACTAAATAGAGTACAACGGTCCACATTGATGCTTTGGAATTGCTCAACTCTCTCCATTGAGGAGCTTTTCACGTTTGTGTGAAATTTCGAAACATAACTTGGTCTATTCGCGTCGTTACCTTACGAAATGTGGCATGATGGGTCAACTAGCAAGTTAGACTTTTAAGAGCACTAAATAGAGTACAATGGTCCACATTCATGCTTTGGAATTGCTCAACTCTCTCCATAGAGGAGCTTTTCCACGTTTTTGTGCAATTTCAAACATAACTTGGTCTTTTCGCATCTTTACCTTACGTAACGTGGCACGAAGGCTCAACTAGCAAGTTAGACTTTTAACAGCACTCAGTATAGTACAACGGTCCATATTGATGCTTTGGAATTGCTCAACTCTCTCCATAGAGGAGCTTTTCACGTTTTTGTGCAATTTCAAACATAACTTGGTCTCTTCACATCTTTACCTTACGTAACGTGGCACGAAGGCTCAACTAGCAAGTTAGACTTTTAACAGCACTCAATAGAGTACAACAGTCCACATTGATGCCTTGGAATTGCTCAACTCTCTCCATTGAGGAGCTTTTCACATCTTTGAGCAATTTGAGACATAACTTGGTCTATTCACGTCTTTACCTTATGAAACGTGGCACGAAGGCTCAACTAGCAAGTAAGACGTTTAAGAGCACTAAATAGAGTACAACGGTCCACATTGATGCTTTGGATATCCTCAACTCTCTCCATAGAGGAGCTTTTCACGTTTTTGTGCAATTTCAAACATAACTTGGTCTATTCGCGTCGTTACCTTACGAAATGTGGCACGAAGGCTCAACTAGCAAGTTAGACTTTTAAGAGCACTAAATAGAGTACAACGGTCCACATTGATGCTTTGGAATTGCTCAACTCTCTCCATAGAGGAGCTTTTCACGTTTTTGTGCAATTTCAAACATAACTTGGTCTCTTCGCATCTTTACCTTACGTAACGTGGCACGAAGGCTCAACTAGCAAGTTAGACTTTTAGCAGCACTCAATAGAGCACAACGGTCCACATTGATGCTTTGGAAATTCTCAACTCTCTCCATTGAGGAGCTTTTCATGTCTTTGAGCAATTTGAGACATAACTTGGTCTATTCACGTCTTTACCTTATGAAACGTGGCGCGAAGGCTCAACTAGCAAGTTAGACTTTTAAGAGCACTAAATAGAGTACAACGGTGCACATTGATGCTTTGGAATTGCTCAACTCTCTCCATAGATGAGCTTTTCACGTTTTTGTGCAATTTCAAACATAACTTGGTCTCTTCGCATCTTTACCTTACGAAACGTGGCACAAAGGCTCAACTAGCAAGTTAGACTTTTAACAGCACTTAATAGAGTACAACGGTCCACATTGATGCTTTGGAATTGCTCAACTCCCTCCATTGAGGAGCTTTTCACATCTTTGAGCAATTTGAGACATAACTTGGTCTATTCGCGTCTTTACCTTATGAAACGTGACACGAAGGCTCAACTATCAAGTTAGACTTTTAGGAGCACTAAATAGAGTACAACGGTCCACATTGATGCTTTGGAATTGCTCAACTCTCTCCATAGAGGAGCTTTTCGTGTTTTTGTGCAATTTCAAACATACCTTGGTCTATTCGCGTCTTTACCTTACGAAACGTGGTACGAAGGCTCAACTAGCAAGTTCGACTTGAAAGAGTACTAAATAGAGTACAACGGCCCACATTGATGCTTTGGAATTGCTCAACTCTCTCCATAGAGGAGCTCTTCACGTTTTTGTGCAATTTCAAACATAACTTGGTCTCTTCGCATCTTTACCTTACGAAACGTGGCACGAAGGCTCAACTAGCAAGTTAGACTTTTAAGTGCACTCAATAGAGTACAACGGTCCACATTGATGCTTTGGAATTGCTCAGCTGTCTTCATAGAGGAGCTTTTCACGTTTTTGTGCAATTTCAAACATAACTTGGTCTATTCGCGTCTTCACCTTACGAAACGTGGCACGAAGGCTCAACTAGCAAGTTAGACTCTTAAGAGCACTAAATAGAGTACAACAGTCAACATTGATGCTTTGGAATTGCTCAACTCTCTCCATTGAGGAGCTTTTCACGTTTTTGTGAAATTTCAAACATAACTTGGTCTATTCGCGTCGTTACCTTACGAAATGTGGCACGATGGCTCAACTAGCAAGTTAGACTTTTAAGAGCACTAAATAGAGTACAATGGTCCACATTGATGCTTTGGAATTGCTCAACTCTCTCCATAGAGGAGCTTTTCACGTTTTTGTGCAATTTCAAACATAACTTGGTCTCTTCGCATCTTTACCTTACGTAACGTGGCACGAAGGCTCAACTAGCAAGTTAGACTTTTAACAGCACTCAATAGAGTACAACGGTCCACATTGATGGTTTGGAATTGGTCAACTCTCTCCATTGAGGAGCTTTTCACGTTTTTGTGAAATTTCAAACATAACTTGGTCTATTCGCGTCGTTACCTTACGAAATGTGGCACGATGGCTGAACTAGCAAGTTAGACTTTTAAGAGCACTAAATAGAGTACAACGGTCCACATTGATACTTTGGAATTGTTCAACTCTCTCCATGGAGGAGCTTTTCACGTTTTTGTGCAATTTGAGACATAACTTGGTCTATTCACGTCTTTACCTTACGAAACGTGGCACGAAGGCTCAACTAGCAAGTTAGACTCTTAAGAGCACTAAATAGAGTACAACAGTCAACATTGATGCCTTGGAATTCCTCAACTCTCTCCATTGAGGAGCTTTTCACATCTTTGAGCAATTTGAGACATATCTTGGTCTATTCGCATCTTTACCTTACGAAACGTGGCACGAAGGCTCAACTAGCAAGTTAGACTTTTAAGAGCACTAAACAGAGTACAACGGTCCACATTGATGCTTTGGAATTCCTCAACGCTCTCCATAGAGGAGCTTTTCACGTTTTTGTGCAATTTCAAACATAATTTGGTCTATTCGCGTCGTTACCTTACGAAACGTGGCACGAAGGCTCAACTAGCAAGTTAGACTTTTAAGAGCACTAAATAGAGTACAACGGTCCACATTGATGCTTTGGAATTGCTCAACTCTCTCCATAGGGGAGCGTTTCACGTTTTTGTGCAATTTCAAACATAACTTGGTCTCTTCGCATCTTTACCTTACGTAACGTGGCACGAAGGCTAAACTAGCAAGTTAGACTTTTAACAGCAGTCAATAGAGTACAACGGTCCACATTGATGCTTTGGAATTGCTCAACTCTCTCCATTGAGGAGCTTCTCACATCTTTGAGCAATTTGAGACATAACTTGGTCTATTCGCGTCTTTACCTTATGAAACATGCCACGAAGGCTCAACTAGCAAGTTAGACTTTTAAGAGCACTAAATAGAGTACAACGGTCCACATTGATGCTTTGGAATTGCTCAACTCTCTCCATAAAGGAGCTTTTCACGTTTTTGTGCACTTTCAAACATAACTTGGTCTCTTCGCATCTTTACCTTACGTAACGTGGCACGAAGGCTAAACTAGCAAGTTAGACTTTTAACAGCAGTCAATAGAGTACAACGGTCCACATTGATGCTTTGGAATTGCTCAACTCTCTCCATTGAGGAGCTTCTCACATCTTTGAGCAATTTGAGACATAACTTGGTCTATTCGCGTCTTTACCTTATGAAACGTGCCACGAAGGCCCAACTAGCAAGTTAGACTTTTAAGAGCACTAAATAGAGTACAACGGTCCACATTGATGCTTTAGAATTGCTCAACTCTCTCCATAAAGGAGCTTTTCACGTTTTTCTGCAATTTCAAACATAACTTGGTCTCTTCGCATCTTTACCTTACGTAACGTGGCACGAAGGCTAAACTAGCAAGTTAGACTTTTAACAGCAGTCAATAGAGTACAACGGTCCACATTGATGCTTTGGAATTGCTCAACTCTCTCCATTGAGGAGCTTCTCACATCTTTGAGCAATTTGAGACATAACTTGGTCTATTCGCGTCTTTACCTTATGAAACTTGCCACGAAGGCTCAACTAGCAAGTTAGACTTTTAAGAGCACTAAATAGAGTACAACGGTCCACATTGATGCTTTGGAATTGCTCAACTCTCTCCATAAAGGAGCTTTTCACGTTTTTGTGCAATTTCAAACATAACTTGGTCTCTTCGCATCTTTACCTTACGTAACGTGGCACGAAGGCTCAAGTAGCAAGTTAGACTTTTCACAGCACTTAATAGAGTACAACGGTCCACGTTAATGCTTTGGAATTGCTCAACTCCCTCCATTGAGGAGCTTTTCACATCTTTCAGCAATTTGAGACATAACTTGGTCTATTCGCGTCGTTACCTTATGATACGTGGCACGAAGGCTCAACTAGCAAGTTAGAATTTTAAGAGCACTAAATAGAGTACAACGGTCCACATTGATGCTTTGGAATTGCTCAACTCTCTCCATAGAGGATCTTTTCACGTTTTTGTGCAATTTCAAACATAACTTGGTCTATTCACGTCTTTACCTTACGAAACGTGGCACGAAGGCTCATCTAGCAAGTTAGACTTGAAAGAGGACTAAATAGAGTACAACGTCCCACATTGATGCTTTGGAATTGCTCAACTCTCTCCATAGAGGAGCTTTTCACGATTTTGTGTAATTTCAAACATAACTTGGTCTCTTCGCATCTTTACCTTACGTAACGTGGCACGAACGCTCAACTAGCAAGTTAGACTATTAACAACACTCAATAGAGTACAACGGTCCACATTGATGGTTTGGAATTGCTCAACTCTCTCCATTGAGCAGCTTTTCACATCTTTGAGCAATTTGAGACATAACTTGGTCTGTTCGCGTCTTTACCTTATGAAACGTGGCACGAAGCCTCAACGATCAAGTTAGACTTTTAAGAGCACTAAATAGAGTACAACGGTCCACATTGATGCTTTGGAATTGCTCAACTCTCTCCATAGAGATGCTTTTCACGTTTTTATGCAATTTCAAACATAACTTGGTCTCTTCACATCTTTACCTTACGTAACGTGGCACGAACGCTCAACTAGCAAGTTAGACTATTAGCAACACTCAATAGAGTACAACGGTCCACATTGATGCTTTGGAATTGCTCAACTCTCTCCATTGAAGAGCTTTTCTCGTTTTTGTGAAATTTCAAACATAACTTGGTCTATTTGCGTCGTTACCTTAAGAAATGTGGCACGATGGCTCAACTAGCAAGTTAAACTTTTAAGAGCATTAAATAGAGTACAACGGCCCACATTGATGCTTTGGAATTGCTCAACTCTCTCCATAGAGGAGCTTTTCACGATTTTGTGTAATTTCAAACATAACTTGGTCTCTTCGCATCTTTACCTTACGTAACGTGGCACGAACGCTCAACTAGCAAGTTATACTTTTAATAGCACTCAATAGAGTACAACGGTCCACATTGACGCTTTGGAATTGCTCAACTCTCTCCATTGAGGAGCTTTTCACATCTTTGAGCAATTTGAGACATAACTTGGTCTATTCGCGTCTTTACCTTATGAAACATGGCACGAAGGCTCAACTAGCAAGTTAGACTTTTAAGAGCACTAAATAGAGTACAACGATCCACATTGATGCTTTGGAATTGCTCAACTCTCTCCATATAGGAGCTTTTCACTTTTTTGTGTAATTTCAAACATAACTTGGTCTCTTCGCATCTTTACCTTATGTAACGTGGCACGAAGGCTCAACTAGCAAGTTAGACTTTTAACAGCACTTAATAGAGTACAACGGTCCACATTGATGCTTTGGAATTTCTGAGCTCCCTCCATTGAGGAGCTTTTCACATCTTTGAGTAATTTGAGACATAACTTGGTCTATTCGCGTCTTTACCTTATGAAAAGTGGCACGAAGGCTCAACTAGCAAGTTAGACTTTTAAGAGCACTAAATAGAGTACAACGGTCCACATTGATGCTTTGGAATTGCTCAACTCTCCCCATAGAGGAGCTTTTCACGTTTTTGTGCAATTTCAAACATAACTTGATCTATTTACGTCTTTACCATACGAAACGTGGCACGAAGGCTCAACTAGCAAGTTAGACTTGAAAGAGCACAAAAAAGAGTACAACGGCCCACATTCATGCTTTGGAATTGCTCAACTCTTTCCATAGAGGAGCTTTTCACGTTTTTCTGCAATTTCAAGCATAACTTGGTCTATTCGCATCTTTACCTTACGAAACATGGCCCGAAGGCTCAACTAGCATTGTAGACTTTTAAGAGCACTAAATAGAGTTCAACGGTCCACATTGATGCTTTGGAATTTCTCAACTCTCTCCATAGAGGAGCTTTTGACGTTTTTGAGCAATTTGAGACATAAATTGGTCTATTCGCGTCTTTACCTTACGAACCGTGGCACGAAGGCTCAACTAGAAAGTTACACTTTTAAGAGCACTAAATAGAGAACAACGGTCAACTTTGATGCTTTGGAATTGCTCAACTCTCTCCATAGAGGGGCTTTTCACGTTTTTGTGCAATTTGAAAAATAACTTGGTCTCTTCGCATCTTTACCTTACGTAAAGTGGCACGATGGCTCTACTAGCAAGTTAGACTTTTAAGAGCACTAAATAGAGTACAACGGCCCACATTGATGCTTTGGAATTGCTCAACTCTCTCCATAGAGGAGCTTTTCACGTCTTTGAGCAATTTGAGACATAACTTGGTCTATTTACGTCTTTACCTTACGTTACGTGGCACGAAGGTTCAACTAGCAAGTTAGACTTTTAAGAGCACTAAATAGAGTACAACGCACCACATTCGTGCTGTGGAATTGCTCAACTCTCTCCATTGAGGTGCTTTTCACGTCTTTGAGAAATTTGAGACATAACTTGGTCTATTCGCGTCTTTACCTTATGAAACGTGGCACGAAGGCTCAACTAGCAAGTCCGACTTTTAAGAGCACTAAATAGAGTACAACGGTCCACATTGATGCTTTGGAATTGCTCAACCCTCTCCATAGTGGAGCTTTTCACGTTTTGGTGTAATTTCAAACATAACTTGGTCTATTCACGTCTTTACCTTACGAAACGACGCACGAAGGCTCTACTAGCAAGTTAGACTTTTAAGAGCACTAAATAGAGTACAACGGCACACATTGATGCTTTGGAATTGCTCAACTCTCTCCATAGAGGAGCTTTTCACATCTTTCAGCAATTTGAGACATAACTTGGTCTATTCGCGTCTTTACCTTATGAAACGTGGCACGAAGGCTCAACTAGCAAGTCAGACTTTTAAGAGCACTAAATAGAGTACAACGTTGCACATTGATGCTTTGGAATTGCTCAACCCTCTCCATAGTGGAGCTTTTCACGTTTTTGTGCAATTTCAAACATAACTTGGTCTCTTCGCATCTTTACCTTACGTAACGTGGCACGAAGGCTCAACTAGCAAGTTAGACTTTTAACAGCACTTAATAGAGTACAACGGTCCACGTTAATGCTTTGGAATTGCTCAACTCCCTCCATTGAGGAGCTTTTCACATCTTTCAACAATTTGAGACATAACTTGGTCTATTCGCGTCGTTACCTTATGATACGTGGCACGAAGGCTCAACTAGCAAGTTAGAATTTTAAGAGCACTAAATAGAGTACAACGGTCCACATTGATGCTTTGGAATTGCTCAACTCTCTCGATAGAGGATCTTTTCACGTTTTTGTGCAATTTCAAACATAACTTGGTCTATTCACGTCTTTACCTTACGAAACGTGGCACGAAGGCTCATCTAGCAAGTTAGACTTGAAAGAGGACTAAATAGAGTACAACGGCCCACATTGATGCTTTGGAATTGCTCAACTCTCTCCATAGAGGAGCTTTTCACGATTTTGTGCAATTTCAAACATAACTTGGTCTCTTCGCATCTTTACCTTACGTAACGTGGCACGAACGCTCAACTAGCAAGTTATACTATTAACAACACTCAATAGAGTACAACGGTCCACATTGATGGTTTGGAATTGCTCAACTCTCTCCATTGAGCAGCTTTTCACATCTTTGAGCAATTTGAGACATAACTTGGTCTGTTCGCGTCTTTACCTTATGAAACGTGGCACGAAGCCTCAACGATCAAGTTAGACTTTTAAGAGCACTAAATAGAGTACAACGGTCCACATTGATGCTTTGGAATTGCTCAACTCTCTCCATAGAGATGCTTTTCACGTTTTTATGCAATTTCAAACATAACTTGGTCTCTTCACATCTTTACCTTACGTAACGTGGCACGAACGCTCAACTAGCAAGTTAGACTATTAGCAACACTCAATAGAGTACAACGGTCCACATTGATGCTTTGGAATTGCTCAACTCTCTCCATTGAAGAGCTTTTCTCGTTTTTGTGAAATTTCAAACATAACTTGGTCTATTTGCGTCGTTACCTTATGAAATGTGGCACGATGGCTCAACTAGCAAGTTAAACTTTTAAGAGCATTAAATAGAGTACAACGGTCCACATTGATGCTTTGGAATTGCTCAACTCTCTCCATAGAGAAGCTTTTCACGTTTTGTGTAATTTCAAACTTAACTTGGTCTTTTCGCATCTTTACCTTACGTAACGTGGCACGAACGCTCAACTAGCAAGTTATACTTTTAATAGCACTCAATAGAGTACAACGGTCCACATTGACGCTTTGGAATTGCTCAACTCTCTCCATTGAGGAGCTTTTCACATCTTTGAGCAATTTGAGACATAACTTGGTCTATTCGCGTCTTTACCTTATGAAACATGGCACGAAGGCTCAACTAGCAAGTTAGACTTTTAAGAGCACTAAATAGAGTACAACGATCCACATTGATGCTTTGGAATTGCTCAACTCTCTCCATAGAGGAGCTTTTCACTTTTTTGTGCAATTTCAAACATAACTTGGTCTCTTCGCATCTTTACCTTATGTAACGTGGCACGAAGGCTCAACTAGCAAGTTAGACTTTTAACAGCACTTAATAGAGTACAACGGTCCACATTGATGCTTTGGAGTTTCTGAGCTCCCTCCATTGAGGAGCTTTTCACATCTTTGAGTAATTTGAGACATAACTTGGTCTATTCGCGTCTTTACCTTATGAAAAGTGGCACGAAGGCTCAACTAGCAAGTTAGACTTTTAAGAGCACTAAATAGAGTACAACGGTCCACATTGATGCTTTGGAATTGCTCAACTCTCCCCATAGAGGAGCTTTTCACGTTTTTGTGCAATTTCAAACATAACTTGATCTATTTACGTCTTTACCATACGAAACGTGGCACGAAGGCTCAACTAGCAAGTTAGACTTGAAAGAGCACAAAAAAGAGTACAACGGCCCACATTCATGCTTTGGAATTGCTCAACTCTTTCCATAGAGGAGCTTTTCACGTTTTTCTGCAATTTCAAGCATAACTTGGTCTATTCGCATCTTTACCTTACGAAACATGGCCCGAAGGCTCAACTAGCATTGTAGACTTTTAAGAGCACTAAATAGAGTTCAACGGTCCACATTGATGCTTTGGAATTTCTCAACTCTCTCCATAGAGAAGCTTTTGACGTTTTTGAGCAATTTGAGACATAAATTGGTCTATTCGCGTCTTTACCTTACGAACCATGGCACGAAGGCTCAACTAGAAAGTTACACTTTTAAGAGCACTAAATAGAGAACAACGGTCAACTTTGATGCTTTGGAATTGCTCAACTCTCTCCATAGAGGGGCTTTTCACGTTTTTGTGCAATTTGAAAAATAACTTGGTCTCTTCGCATCTTTACCTTACGTAAAGTGGCACGATGGCTCTACTAGCAAGTTAGACTTTTAAGAGCACTAAATAGAGTACAACGGCCCACATTGATGCTTTGGAATTGCTCAACTCTCTCCATAGAGGAGCTTTTCACGTCTTTGAGCAATTTGAGACATAACTTGGTCTATTTACGTCTTTACCTTACGTTACGTGGCACGAAGGTTCAACTAGCAAGTTAGACTTTTAAGACCACTAAATAGAGTACAACGCACCACATTCGTGCTGTGGAATTGCTCAACTCTCTCCATTGAGGTGTTTTTCACGTCTTTGAGAAATTTGAGACATAACTTGGTCTATTCGCGTCTTTACCTTATGAAACGTGGCACGAAGGCTCAACTAGCAAGTCAGACTTTTAAGAGCACTAAATAGAGTACAACGGTCCACATTGATGCTTTGGAATTGCTCAACCCTCTCCATAGTGGAGCTTTTCACGTTTTGGTGTAATTTCAAACATAACTTGGTCTATTCACGTCTTTACCTTACGAAACGACGCACGAAGGCTCTACTAGCAAGTTAGACTTTTAAGAGCACTAAATAGAGTACAACGGCACACATTGATGCTTTGGAATTGCTCAACTCTCTCCATAGAGGAGCTTTTCACGTCTTTGTGCAATTTCAAACATAACTTGGTCTATTCGCATAGTTACCTTACGAAATGTGGCACGAATGCTCAACTAGCAAGTTAGACTTTTAACAGCACTCAATAGGCCACAACGGTCCACATTGATGCTTCGGAATTGCTCAACTCTCTCCATTGAGGTGCTTTTCACGTCTTTGAGAAATTTGAGACATAACTTGGTCTATTCGCGTCTTTACCTTATGAAACGTGGCGCGAAGGCTCAACTAGCAAGTCAGACTTTTAAGAGCACTAAATAGAGTACAACGGTCCACATTGATGATTTGGAATTGCTCAACCCTCTCCATAGTGGAGCTTTTCACGTTTTGGTGTAATTTCAAACATAACTTGGTCTATTCACGTCTTTACCTTACGAAACGGCGCACGAAGGCTCTACTAGCAAGTTAGACTTTTAAGAGCACTAAATAGAGTACAACGGCCCACATTGATGCTTTGGAATTGCTCAACTCTCTCCATAGAGGAGCTTTTCACGTCTTTGTGCAATTTCAAACATAACTTGGTCTATTCGCATAGTTACCTTACGAAATGTGGCACGAAGGCTCAACTAGCAAGTTAGACTTTTAACAGCACTCAATAGGCTACAACGGTCCACATTGATGCTTCGGAATTGCTCAACTCTCTCCATTGAGGTGCTTTTCACGTCTTTGAGAAATTTGAGACATAACTTGGTCTATTCGCGTCTTTACCTTATGAAACGTGGCAAGAAGGCTCAACTAGAAAGTCAGACTTTTAAGAGCACTAAATAGAGTACAACGGTCCACATTGATGCTTTGCAATTGCTCAACCCTCTCCATAGTAGAGCTTTTCACGTTTTAGTGTCATTTCAAACATAACTTGGTCTATTCGTGTCTTTACCTTACGAAACGGCGCACGAAGGCTCTACTAGCAAGTTAGACTTTTAAGAGCACTAAATTGAGTACAACGGCCCACATTGATGCTTTGGAATTGCTCAACTCTCTCCATAGAGGAGCTTTTCACGTCTTTCTGCAATTTCAAACATAACTTAGTCTATTCGCATAGTTACCTTAGGAAATTTGGCACGAAGGCTCAACTAGCAAGTTAGACTTTTAACAGCACTCAATAGGCTACAACAGTCCACATTGATGCTTCGGAATTGCTCAACTCTCTCCATTGAGGTGCTTTTCACGTCTTTGAGAAATTTGAGACATAACTTGGTCTATTCGCGTCTTTACCTTATGAAACGTGGCACGAAGGCTCAACTAGCAGGTCAGACTTTTAAGAGCACTAAATAGAGTACAACGGTCCACATTGATGCTGTGGAATTGCCCAACCCTCTCCATAGTGGAGCTTTTCACGTTTTGGTGCAATTTCAAACATAACTTGGTCTATTGACGTCTTTACCTTACGAAACGGCGCACGAAGGCTCTACTAGCAAGTTAGACTTTTAAGAGCACTAAATAGAGTACAACGGGCCACATTGATGCTTTGGAATTGCTCAACTCTCTCCATAGAGGAGCTTTTCACGTCTTTGTGCAATTTCAAACATAACTTGGTCTATTCGCATAGTTACCTTACGAAATGTGGAACGAAGGCTCAACTAGCAAGTTAGACTTTTAACAGCACTCAATAGGCTACAACGGTCCACATTGATGCTTCGGAATTGCTCAACTCTCTCCATTGAGGTGCTTTTCACGTCTTTGAGAAATTTGAGACATAACTTGGTCTATTCGCGTCTTTACCTTATGAAACGTGGCACGAAGGCTCAACTAGCAAGTCAGACTTTTAAGAGCACTAAATAGAGTACAACGGTCCACATTGATGCTTTGGAATTGCTCAACTCTCTCCATAGAGGAGCTTTTCACGTCTTTGTGCAATTTCAAACATAACTTGGTCTATTCGCATAGTTACCTTACGAAATGTGGCACGAAGGCTCAACTAGCAAGTTAGACTTTTAAAAGAACTCAATAGGCTACAACGGTCCACATTGATGCTTCGGAATTGCTCAACTCTCTCCATTGAGGTGCTTTTCACGTCTTTGAGAAATTTGAGACATAACTTGGGCTATTCGCGTCTTTACCTTATGAAACGTGGCACGAAGGCTCAACTAGCAAGTCAGACTTTTAAGAGCACTAAATAGAGTACAACGGTCCACATTGATGCTGTGGAATTGCTCAACACTCTCCATAGAGGAGCTTTTCACGTCTTTGTGCAATTTCAAACATAACTTGGTCTATTCGCATAGTTACCTTACGAAATGTGGCACGAAGGCTCAACTAGCAAGTTAGACTTTTAAAAGAACTCAATAGGCTACAACGGTCCACATTGATGCTTCGGAATTGCTCAACTCTCTCCATTGAGGTGCTTTTCACGTCTTTGAGAAATTTGAGACATAACTTGGTCTAGTCGCGTCTTTACCTTATGAAACGTGGCACGAAGGCTCAACTAGCAAGTCAGACTTTTAAGAGTACTAAATAGAGTACAACGGTCCACATTGATGCTTTGGAATTGCTCAACCCTCTCCATAGTGGAGCTTTTAACGTTTTGGTGCAATTTCAAACATAACTTGGTCTATTCGCGTCGTTACCTTACGAAATGTGGCACGAAGGGTCAACAAGCAAGTTTGACTTTTAACTGCACTCAATAGGCTACAACGGTCCACATTGATGCTTCGGAATTGCTCAACTCTCTCCATTGAGGTGCTTTTCACGTCTTTGAGAAATTTGAGACATAACTTGGTCTAGTCGCGTCTTTACCTTATGAAACGTGGCACGAAGGCTCAACTAGCAAGTCAGACTTTTAAGAGTACTAAATAGAGTACAACGGTCCACATTGATGCTTTGGAATTGCTCAACCCTCTCCATAGTGGAGCTTTTAACGTTTTGGTGCAATTTCAAACATAACTTGGTCTATTCGCGTCGTTACCTTACGAAATGTGGCACGAAGGCTCAACTGGAAAGTTAGACTTTTAACAGCACTCAATAGGCTACAACGGTCCACATTGATGCTTCGGAATTGCTCAACTCTCTCCATTGAGGTGCTTTTCACGTCTTTGAGAAATTTGGGACATAACTTGGTCTATTCGCGTCTTTACCTTATGAAACGTGGCACGAAGGCTCAACTAGCAAGTCAGACTTTTAAGAGAACTAAATAGAGTACAACGGTCCACATTGATGCTGTGGAATTGCCCAACCCTCTCCATAGTGGAGCTTTTCACGTTTTGGTGCAATTTCGAACATAACTTGGTCGATTCGCGCCTTTACCTTACGAAACGGCGCACGAAGGCTCTACTAGCAAGTTAGACATTTAAGAGCTCTAAATAGAGTACAACGGCCCACATTGATGCTTTGGAATTGCTCAACTCTCTCCATAGAGGAGCTTTTCACGTCATTGTGCAATTTCAAACATAACTTGGTCTATTCGCGTAGTTACCTTACGAAATGTGGCACGAAGGCTCAACTAGCAAGTTAGACTTTTAACAGCACTCAATAGGCTACAACGGTCCACATTGATGCTTCAGAATTGCTCAACTCTCTCCATTGAGGTGCTTTTCACGTCTTTGAGAAATTTGAGACATAACTTGGTCTATTCGCGTCTTTACCTTATGAAACGTGGCACGAAGGCTCAACTAGCAAGTCAGACTTTTAAGAGCACTAAATACAGTACAACGGTCCACATTGATGCTTTGGAATTGCTCAACCCTCTCCATAGTGTAGATTTTCACGTTTTGGTGTAATTTCAAACATAACTTGGTCTATTCGCGTCTTTACCTTATGTAACGTGGCAGGAAGGCTCAACTAGCAAGTTAGACTTTTAACAGCACTTAATAGAGTACAACGGTCCACGTTAGTGCTTTGGAATTGCTCAACTCCCTCCATTGAGGAGCTTTTCACATCTTTCACCAATTTGAGACATAACTTGGTCTATTCGCGTCTTTACCTTATGAAACGTGGCGCGAAGGCTCAACTAGCAAGTTAGACATTTGAGAGCACTAAATAGAGTACAACGGTCCACATTGATGCTTTGGAATTGCTCAACTCTCTCCATAGAGGAGCTTTTCACGTTTTTGTGCAATTTCAAACATAACTTGGTCTCTTCGCATCTTTACCTTACGTAACGTGGCACGAAGGTTTAACTAGCAAGTTAGACTTTTAACAGCACTTAATAGAGTACAACGGTCCACGTTAGTGCTTTGGAATTGCTCAACTCCCTCCATTGAGGAGCTTTTCACATCTTTCAGCAATTTGAGACATAACTTGGTCTATTCGCGTCTTTACCTTATGAAACGTATAACGAAGGCTCAACTAGCAAGTTAGACTTTTAAGAGCACTAAATAGAGTACAACGGTCCACATTGATGCTTTGGAATTGCTCAACTCTCTCCATAAAGGATCTTTTCACGTTTTTGTGCAATTTCAAACATAACTTGGTCTATTTACGTCTTTACCTTACGAAACGTGGCACGAAGGCTCAACTAGCAAGTTAGACTTGAAAGAGGACTAAATAGAGTAGAACGGCCCACATTGATGCTTTGGAATTGCTCAACTCTCTCCATAGAGGAGCTTTTCACGTTTTTGTGCAATTTAAAACATAACTTGGTCTCTTCGCATCTTTACCTTACGTAACGTGGCACGAAGGCTTAACTAGCAAATTAGGCTTTTAACCGCACTCAATAGAGTACAACGGTCCACATTGATGCTTTGGAATTGCTCAACTCTCTCCATTGAGGAGCTTTTCACATGTTTGAGCAATTTGAGACATAACTTGGTCTGTTCACATCTTTACCTTATGAAACCTGGCTCGAAGCCTTAACGAGCAAGTTAGACTTTTAAGAGCACTAAATAGAGTACAACGGTCCACATTGATGCTTTGGAATCGCTCAACTCTCTCCATAGAAGAGCTTTTCACATTTTTGTTCAATTTCAAACATAACCTGGTCTCTTCGCATCTTTACCTTACGTAACGTGGCACGAAGGCTCAACTAGCAAGTTAGACTTTTAACAGCACTTAATAGAGTACAACGGTCCATGTTAATGCTCTGGAATTGCTCAACTCCCTCCATTGAGGAGCTTTTCACATCTTTCAGCAATTTGAGAAATAACTTGGTCTATTCGCGTCTTTACCTTATGAAACGTGGCAGAAAGGCTCAACTAGCAAGTTAGACTTTTAAGAGCACTAAATAGAGTACAACGGTCCACATTGACGCTTTGGAATTGCTCAACTCTCTCCATAGAGGATGTTTTCTCATTTTTGTGCAATTTCAAACATAACTTGGTCTATTCACGTCTTTACCTTACAAAACGTGGCACGAAGGCTCAACTAGCAAGTTAGACTTGAAAGAGGACTAAATAGAGTACAACGGCCCACATTGATGCATTGGAATTGCTCAACACTCTCCATAGAGGAGCTTTTCACGTTTTTGTGCAATTTCAAACATAACTTGGTCTCTTCGCATCTTTACCTTACGTAACGTGGCACGAAGGTTTAACTAGCAAATTAGACTTTTAACCGCACTCAATAGAGTACAAAGGTCCACATTGATGCTTTGGAATTGCTCAACTCTCTCCATTGAGGAGCTTTTGACGTTTTTGAGCAATTTGAGACATAACTTGGTCTGTTCGCGTCTTTACCTTATGAAACGTGCACGAAGGCTCGACGAGCAAGTTAGACTTTTAAGAGAACTAAATAGAGTACAACGGTCCACATTGATGCTTTGGAATTGCTCAACTCTCTCCATAGAGGATCTTTTCACGTTTTTGTGCAATTTCAAACATAACTTGGTCTATGCACGTCTTTACCTTACGAAACGTGGCACGAAGGCTCAACTAGCAAGTTAGACTTGAAAGAGGACTAAATAGAGTACAACGGCCCACGTTGATGCTTTGGAATTGCTCAACTCTCTCCATAGAGGAGCTTTTCACATTTTTCTGCAATTTCAAACTTAACTTGGTCTCTTCGCATCTTTACCTTACGTAACTTTGCACGAAGGCTTAACTAGCAAATTAGACATTTAACAGCACTCAATAGAGTACAACGGTCCACATTGATGCTTCGCAATTGCTCAACTCTCTCCATTGAGGAGCTTTTCACATCTTTGAGCAATTTGAGACATAACTTGGTTTGTTCGCGTCTTTACCTTATGAAACGTGGCACGAAGGCTGAACGAGCAAGTTAGACTTTTAAGAGCACTAAATAGAGCACAACGGTCCACATTGATGCTTTGGAATTGCTCAACTCTCTCCATAGAGGAGCTTTTCACGTTTTTGTGCAATTTGAAACATAACTTGGTCTCTTCGCATCTTTGCCTTACGTAACGTGGCACGAACGCTCAACTAGCAAGTTAGACTATTAACAGCACTCAATAGAGTACAACGGTCCACATTGATGCTTTGGAATTGCTCAACTCTCTCCATTGAAGAGCTTTTCACGTTTTTATGAAATTTCAAACATAACTTGGTCTATTTGCGTCGTTACCTTAAGAAATGTGGTACGATGGCTCAACTAGCAAGTTAGACTTTTAAGAGCACTAAATAGAGTACAACGCACCACATTCGTGCTGTGGAATTGCTCAACTCTCTCCATTGAGGTGCTTTTCACGTCTTTGAGAAATTTGAGACATAACTTGGTCTATTCGCGTCTTTACCTTATGAAACGTGGCACGAAGGCTCAACTAGCAAGTCCGACTTTTAAGAGCACTAAATAGAGTACAACGGTCCACATTGATGCTTTGGAATTGCTCAACCCTCTCCATAGTGGAGCTTTTCACGTTTTGGTGTAATTTCAAACATAACTTGGTCTATTCACGTCTTTACCTTACGAAACGGCGCACGAAGGCTCTACTAGCAAGTTAGACTTTTAAGAGCACTAAATAGAGTACAACGGCACACATTGATGCTTTGGAATTGCTCAACTCTCTCCATAGAGGAGATTTTCACATCTTTCAGCAATTTGAGACATAACTTGGTCTATTCGCGTCTTTACCTTATGAAACGTGGCACGAAGGCTCAACTAGCAAGTCAGACTTTTAAGAGCACTAAATAGAGTACAACGGTCCACATTGATGCTTTGGAATTGCTCAACCCTCTCCATAGTGGAGCTTTTCACGTTTTTGTGCAATTTCAAACATAACTTGGTCTCTTCGCATCTTTACCTTACGTAACGTGGCACGAAGGCTCAACTAGCAAGTTAGACTTTTAACAGCACTTAATAGAGTACAACGGTCCACGTTAATGCTTTGGAATTGCTCAACTCCCTCCATTGAGGAGCTTTTCACATCTTTCAGCAATTTGAGACATAACTTGGTCTATTCGCGTCGTTACCTTATGATACGTGGCACGAAGCCTCAACGATCAAGTTAGACTTTTAAGAGCACTAAATAGAGTACAACGGTCCACATTGATGCTTTGGAATTGCTCAACTCTCTCCATAGAGATGCTTTTCACGTTTTTATGCAATTTCAAACATAACTTGGTCTCTTCACATCTTTACCTTACGTAACGTGGCACGAACGCTCAACTAGCAAGTTAGACTATTAGCAACACTCAATAGAGTACAACGGTCCACATTGATGCTTTGGAATTGCTCAACTCTCTCCATTGAAGAGCTTTTCTCATTTTTGTGAAATTTCAAACATAACTTGGTCTATTTGCGTCGTTACCTTATGAAATGTGGCACGATGGCTCAACTAGCAAGTTAAACTTTTAAGAGCATTAAATAGAGTACAACGGTCCACATTGATGCTTTGGAATTGCTCAACTCTCTCCATAGAGAAGCTTTTCACGTTTTGTGTAATTTCAAACTTAACTTGGTCTTTTCGCATCTTTACCTTACGTAACGTGGCACGAACGCTCAACTAGCAAGTTATACTTTTAATAGCACTCAATAGAGTACAACGGTCCACATTGACGCTTTGGAATTGCTCAACTCTCTCCATTGAGGAGCTTTTCACATCTTTGAGCAATTTGAGACATAACTTGGTCTATTCGCGTCTTTACCTTATGAAACATGGCACGAAGGCTCAACTAGCAAGTTAGACTTTTAAGAGCACTAAATAGAGTACAACGATCCACATTGATGCTTTGGAATTGCTCAACTCTCTCCATAGAGGAGCTTTTCACTTTTTTGTGCAATTTCAAACATAACTTGGTCTCTTCGCATCTTTACCTTATGTAACGTGGCACGAAGGCTCAACTAGCAAGTTAGACTTTTAACAGCACTTAATAGAGTACAACGGTCCACATTGATGCTTTGGAATTTCTGAGCTCCCTCCATTGAGGAGTTTTTCACATCTTTGAGTAATTTGAGACATAACTTGGTCTATTCGCGTCTTTACCTTATGAAAAGTGGCACGAAGGCTCAACTAGCAAGTTAGACTTTTAAGAGCACTAAATAGAGTACAACGGTCCACATTGATGCTTTGGAATTGCTCAACTCTCCCCATAGAGGAGCTTTTCACGTTTTTGTGCAATTTCAAACATAACTTGATCTATTTACGTCTTTACCATACGAAACGTGGCACGAAGGCTCAACTAGCAAGTTAGACTTGAAAGAGCACAAAAAAGAGTACAACGGCCCACATTCATGCTTTGGAATTGCTCAACTCTTTCCATAGAGGAGCTTTTCACGTTTTTCTGCAATTTCAAGCATAACTTGGTCTATTCGCATCTTTACCTTACGAAACATGGCCCGAAGGCTCAACTAGCATTGTAGACTTTTAAGAGCACTAAATAGAGTTCAACGGTCCACATTGATGCTTTGGAATTTCTCAACTCTCTCCATAGAGAAGCTTTTGACGTTTTTGAGCAATTTGAGACATAAATTGGTCTATTCGCGTCTTTACCTTACGAACCGTGGCACGAAGGCTCAACTAGAAAGTTACACTTTTAAGAGCACTAAATAGAGAACAACGGTCAACTTTGATGCTTTGGAATTGCTCAACTCTCTCCATAGAGGGGCTTTTCACGTTTTTGTGCAGTTTGAAAAATAACTTGGTCTCTTCGCATCTTTACCTTACGTAAAGTGGCACGATGGCTCTACTAGCAAGTTAGACTTTTAAGAGCACTAAATAGAGTACAACGGCCCACATTGATGCTTTGGAATTGCTCAACTCTCTCCATAGAGGAGCTTTTCACGTCTTTGAGCAATTTGAGACATAACTTGGTCTATTTACGTCTTTACCTTACGTTACGTGGCACGAACGTTCAACTAGCAAGTTAGACTTTTAAGAGCACTAAATAGAGTACAACGCACCACATTCGTGCTGTGGAATTGCTCAACTCTCTCCATTGAGGTGCTTTTCACGTCTTTGAGAAATTTGAGACATAACTTGGTCTATTCGCGTCTTTACCTTATGAAACGTGGCACGAAGGCTCAACTAGCAAGTCAGACTTTTAAGAGCACTAAATAGAGTACAACGGTCCACATTGATGCTTTGGAATTGCTCAACCCTCTCCATAGTGGAGCTTTTCACGTTTTGGTGTAATTTCAAACATAACTTGGTCTATTCACGTCTTTACCTTACGAAACGACGCACGAAGGCTCTACTAGCAAGTTAGACTTTTAAGAGCACTAAATAGAGTACAACGGCACACATTGATGCTTTGGAATTGCTCAACTCTCTCCATAGAGGAGCTTTTCACGTCATTGTGCAATTTCAAACATAACTTGGTCTATTCGCATAGTTACCTTACGAAATGTGGCACGAATGCTCAACTAGCAAGTTAGACTTTTAACAGCACTCAATAGGCTACAACGGTCCACATTGATGCTTCGGAATTGCTCAACTCTCCCCATTGAGGTGCTTTTCACGTCTTTGAGAAATTTGAGACATAACTTGGTCTATTCGCGTCTTTATATTATGAAACGTGGCACGAAGGCTCAACTAGCAAGTCAGACTTTTAAGAGCACTAAATAGAGTACAACGGTCCACATTGATGCTTTGCAATTGCTCAACCCTCTCCATAGTGGAGCTTTTCACGTTTTGGTGCAATTTCAAACATAACTTGGTCTATTTGCGTAGTTACCTTACGAAATGTGGCACGAAGGCTCAACAGGCAAGTTAGACTTTTAACAGCACTCAATAGGCTACAACGGTCACATTGATGCTTCGGAATTTCTCAACTCTCTCCATTGAGGTGCTTTTCACGTCTTTGAGAAATTTGAGACATAACTTGGTCTATTCGCGTCTTTACCTTATGAAACGTTGCACGAAGTCTCAACTAGCAAGTCAGACTTTTAAGAGCACTAAATAGAGTACAACGGTCCACATTGATGCTTTGGAATTGCTCAACCCTCTCCATAGTGGAGCTTTTCACGTTTTGGTGTAATTTCAAGCATAACTTGGTCTATTCGCGTCTTTACCTTACGAAACGGCGCACGAAGGCTCTACTAGCAAGTTAGACTTTTAAGAGCACTAAATAGAGTACAACGGCCCACATTGATGCTTTGGAATTGCTCAACTCTCTCCATAGAGGAGCTTTTCACGTCTTTGTGCAATTTCAAACATAACTTGGTCTATTCGCATAGTTACCTTACGAAATGTGGCACGAAGGCTCAACTAGCAAGTTAGACTTTTAAAAGAACTCAATAGGCTACAACGGTCCACATTGATGCTTCGGAATTGCTCAACTCTCTCAATTGAGGTGCTTTTCACGTCTTTGAGAAATTTGAGACATAACTTGGTCTATTCGCGTCTTTACCTTATGAAACGTGGCACGAAGGCTCAACTAGCAAGTCAGACTTTTAAGAGCACTAAATAGAGTACAACGGTCCACATTGATGCTTTGGAATTGCTCAACTCTCTCCATAGAGGAGCTTTTCACGTCTTTGTGCAATTTCAAACATAACTTGGTCTATTCGCATAGTTACCTTACGAAATGTGGCACGAAGGCTCAACTAGCAAGTTAGACTTTTAAAAGAACTCAATAGGCTACAACGGTCCACATTGATGCTTCGGAATTGCTCAACTCTCTCCATTGAGGTGCTTTTCACGTCTTTGAGAAATTTGAGACATAACTTGGTCTAGTCGCGTCTTTACCTTATGAAACGTGGCACGAAGGCTCAACTAGCAAGTCAGACTTTTAAGAGTACTAAATAGAGTACAACGGTCCACATTGATGCTTTGGAATTGCTCAACCCTCTCCATAGTGGAGCTTTTCACGTTTTGGTGCAATTTCAAACATAACTTGGTCTATTCGCGTCGTTACCTTACGAAATGTGGCACGAAGGCTCAACAAGCAAGTTAGACTTTTAACTGCACTCAATAGGCTACAACGGTCCACATTGATGCTTCGGAATTGCTCAACTCTCTCCATTGAGGTGCTTTTCACGTCTTGAGAAATTTGAGACATAACTTGGTCTATTCGCGTCTTTACCTTATGAAACGTGGCAAGAAGGCTCAACTAGCAAGTCAGAGTTTTAAGAGCACGAAATAGAGTACAACGGTCCACATTGATGCTTTGGAATTGCTCAACCCTCTCCATAGTGGAGCTTTTCATGTTTTGTTATAATTTCAAACATAACTTGGTCTATTCGTGTCTTTACCTAACGAAACGGCGCACGAAGGCTCTACTAGCAAGTTAGACTTTTAAGAGCACTAAATAGAGTACAACGGCCCACATTGATGCTTTGGAATTGCTCAACTCTCTTCATAGAGGAGCTTTTCTTTTGTGCAATTTCAAACATAACTTGGTCTATTCGCGTAGTTACCTTACAAAATGTGGCACGAAGGCTCAACTGGAAAGTTAGACTTTTAACAGCACTCAATAGGCTACAACGGTCCACATTGATGCTTCGGAATTGCTCAACTCTCTCCATTGAGGTGCTTTTCACGTCTTTGAGAAATTTGGGACATAACTTGGTCTATTCGCGTCTTTACCTTATGAAACGTGGCACGAAGGCTCAACTAGCAAGTCAGACTTTTAAGAGCACTAAATAGAGTACAACGGTCCACATTGATGCTGTGGAATTGCCCAACCCTCTCCATAGTGGAGCTTTTCACGTTTTGGTGCAATTTCAAACATAACTTGGTCGATTCGCGCCTTTACCTTACGAAACGGCGCACGAAGGCTCTACTAGCAAGTTAGACATTTAAGAGCACTAAATAGAGTACAACGGCCCACATTGATTCTTTGGAATTGCTCAACTCTCTCCATAGAGGAGCTTTTCACGTCATTGTGCAATTTCAAACATAACTTGGTCTATTCGCGTAGTTACCTTACGAAATGTGGCACGAAGGCTCAACTAGCAAGGTAGACTTTTAACAGCACTGAATAGGCTACAACGGTCCACATTGATGCTTCAGAATTGCTCAACTCTCTCCATTGAGGTGCTTTTCACGTCTTTGAGAAATTTGAGACATAACTTGGTCTATTCGCGTCTTTACCTTATGAAACGTGGCACGAAGGCTCAACTAGCAAGTCAGACTTTTAAGAGCACTAAATACAGTACAACGGTCCACATTGATGCTTTGGAATTGCTCAACCCTCTCCATAGTGTAGATTTTCACGTTTTGGTGTAATTTCAAACATAACTTGGTCTATTCGCGTCTTACCTTATGTAACGTGGCAGGAAGGCTCAACTAGCAAGTTAGACTTTTAACAGCACTTAATAGAGTACAACGGTCCACGTTAGTGCTTTGGAATTGCTCAACTCCCTCCATTGAGGAGCTTTTCACATCTTTCACCAATTTGAGACATAACTTGGTCTATTCGCGTCTTTACCTTATGAAACGTGGCGCGAAGGCTCAACTAGCAAGTTAGACATTTGAGAGCACTAAATAGAGTACAACGGTCCACATTGATGCTTTGGAATTGCTCAACTCTCTCCCATAGAGGAGCTTTTCACGTTTTTGTGCAATTTCAAACATAACTTGGTCTCTTCGCATCTTTACCTTACGTAACGTGGCACGAAGGTTTAACTAGCAAGTTAGACTTTTAACAGCACTTAATAGAGTACAACGGTCCACGTTAGTGCTTTGGAATTGCTCAACTCCCTCCATTGAGGAGCTTTTCACATCTTTCAGCAATTTGAGACATAACTTGGTCTATTCGCGTCTTTACCTTATGAAACGTGGAACGAAGGCTCAACTAGCAAGTTAGACTTTTAAGAGCACTAAATAGAGTACAACGGTCCACATTGATGCTTTGGAATTGCTCAACTCTCTCCATAGAGGATCTTTTCACGTTTTGTGCAATTTCAAACATAACTTGGTCTATTTACGTCTTTACCTTACGAAACGTGGCACGAAGGCTCAACTAGCAAGTTAGACTTGAAAGAGGACTAAATAGAGTAGAACGGCCCACATTGATGCTTTGGAATTGCTCAACTCTCTCCATAGAGGAGCTTTTCACGTTTTTGTGCAATTTAAAACATAACTTGGTCTCTTCGCATCTTTACCTTACGTAACGTGGCACGAAGGCTTAACTAGCAAATTAGACTTTTAACCCGCACTCAATAGAGTACAACGGTCCACATTGATGCTTTTGGAATTGCTCAACTCTCTCCATTGAGGAGCTTTTCACATGTTTGAGCAATTTGAGACATAACTTGGTCTGTTCACATCTTTACCTTATGAAACCTGGCACGAAGGCTTAACGAGCAAGTTAGACTTTTAAGAGCACTAAATAGAGTACAACGGTCCACATTGATGCTTTGGAATCGCCTCAACTCTCTCCATAGAAGAGCTTTTCACATTTTTGTTCAATTTCAAACATAACTTGGTCTCTTCGCATCTTTACCTTACGTAACGTGGCACGAAGGCTCAACTAGCAAGTTAGACTTTTAACAGCACTTAATAGAGTACAACGGTCCATGTTAATGCTTTGGAATTGCTCAACTCCCTCCATTGAGGAGCTTTTCACATCTTTCAGCAATTTGAGAAATAACCTTGGTCTATTCGCGTCTTTACCTTATGAAACGTGGCAGAAAGGCTCAACTAGCAAGTTAGACTTTTAAGAGCACTAAATAGAGTACAACGGTCCACATTGCCGCTTTGGAATTGCTCAACTCTCTCCATAGAGGATGTTTTCTCATTTTTGTGCAATTTCAAACATAACTTGGTCTATTCACGTCTTTACCTTACAAAACGTGGCACGAAGGCTCAACTAGCAAGTTAGACTTGAAAGAGGACTAAATAGAGTACAACGGCCCACATTGATGCATTGGAATTGCTCAACACTCTCCATAGAGGAGCTTTTCACGTTTTTGTGCAATTTCAAACATAACTTGGTCTCTTCGCATCTTTACCTTACGTAACGTGGCACGAAGGCCTTAACTAGCAAATTAGACTTTTAACCGCAACTCAATAGAGTACAAAGGTCCACATTGATGGTTTGGAATTGCTCAACTCTCTCCATTGAGGAGCTTTTCACATGTTTGAGCAATTTGAGACATAACTTGGTCTGTTCGCGTCTTTACCTTATGAAACGTGCCGCGAAGGCTCGACGAGCAAGTTAGACTTTTAAGAGCACTAAATAGAGTACAACGGTCCACATTGATGCTTTGGAATTGCTCAACTCCTCTCCATAGAGGATCTTTTCACGTTTTTGTGCAATTTCAAACATAACTTGGTCTATGCACGTCTTTACCTTACGAAACGTGGCACGAAGGCTCAACTAGCAAGTTAGACTTGAAAGAGGACTAAATAGAGTACAACGGCCCACGTTGATGCTTTGGAATTGCTCAACTCTTCTCCATAGAGGAGCTTTTCACATTTTTGTGCAATTTCAAACTTAACTTGGTCTCTTCGCATCTTTACCTTACGTAACTTTGCACGAAGGTCTTAACTAGCCAATTAGACATTTAACAGCACTCAATAGAGTTACAACGGTCCACATTGATGCTTCGCAATTGCTCAACTCTCTCCATTGAGGAGCTTTTCACATCTTTGGGCAATTTGAGACATAACTTGGGTTTGTTCGCGTCTTTACCTTAATGAAACGGGGCACGAAGGGCTGAACGAGCAAGTTTAGACTTTTAAGAGCACTAAATAGAAGTACAACGGTCCACATTGATGCTTTGGAATTGCTCAAACTCTCTCTCCATAGAGGAGCTTTTCACGTTTTTGTGCAATTTCAAACATAACTTGGTGTCTTCACATCTTTACCTTACGTAACGTGGGCACGAACGCTCAACTAGCAAGTTAGACTATTAACAGCACTCAATAGAGTACAACGGTCCACATTGATGCTTTGGAATTGCTCAACTCTCTCCATTGAAGAGCTTTTCACGTTTTTTATGAAATTTCAAACATAACTTGGTCTATTTGCGTCGTTACCTTAAGAAATGGGGTACGATGGCTCAAATAGCAAGTTAGACTTTTAAGAGCACTAAATAGAGTACAAACGGTGCACATGGATGCTTGGAATTGCTCAACTCCTCTCCATAGATGAGCTTTTCACGTTTTTGTGCAATTTCAAACATAACTTGGTCTCTTCGCATCTTTACCTTACGTACGTGGCACGAAGGCTCAACTAGCAGTTAGACTCCTAATAGCACTCAATAGAGTACAACGGTTCCACATTGATGCTTTGGAATTGCTCAACTCTCTCCTTGAGGAGCTTTTCACATCTTTGAGCAATTTGAGACATAACTTGGTCTATTCGCGTCTTTACCTTATGAAACGTGGAACGAAGGCTCAACTAGCAAGTTAGACTTTTAAGAGCACTAAATAGAGTACAACGGTCCACATTGATGCTTTGGAATTGCTCAACTCTCTCCATAGAGGATCTTTTCACGTTTTTGTGCATTTCAAACATAACTTGGTCTATTCACGTCTTTACCTTACGAAACGTGGCACGAGGCTCAACTAGCAAGTTAGACTTGAAGAGGACTAAATAGAGTAGAACGGCCCACATTGATGCTTTGGAATTGCTCAACTCTCTCCATAGAGGAGCTTTTCACGTTTTTGTGCAATTTAAAACATAACTTGGTCTCTTCGCATCTTTACCTTACGTACGTGGCACGAAGGCTTAACTAGCAAATTAGACTTTTAACCACACTCAATAGAGTACAACGGTCCACATTGATGCTTTGGAATTGCTCAACTCTCTCCATTGAGGAGCTTTTCACATGTTTGAGCAATTTGAGACATAACTTGGTCTGTTCACATCTTTACCTTATGAAACCTGCACGAAGGCTTAACGAGCAAGTTAGACTGTTAAGAGCACTAAATAGAGTACAACGGTCCACATTGATGCTTTGGAATCGCTCAACTCTCTCCATAGAAGAGCTTTTCACGTCATTGTGCAATTTCAAACATAACTTGGTCTATTCGCGTAGTTACCTTACGAAATGTGGCACAAGGCTCAACTAGCAAGTTAGACTTTTAAACAGCACTCAATAGGCTACACGGTCCACATTGATGCTTCAGAATTGCTCAACTCTCTCCATTGAGGTGCTTTTCACATCTTTGAGAAATTTGAGACATAACTTGGTCTATTCGCGTCTTTACCTCATGAAACGTGGCACGAAGGCTCAACTAGCAAGTCAGACTTTAAGAGCACTAAATACAGTACAACGGTCCACATTGATCTTTGGAATTGCTCAACCCTCTCCATAGTGTAGATTTTCACGTTTTGGTGTAATTTCAAACATAACTTGGTCTATTCGCGTCTTTACCTTACGTAACGTGGCAGGAAGGCTCAACTAGCAAGTTAGACTTTTAACAGCACTTAATAGAGTACAACGGTCCACGTTAGTGCTTTGGAATTGCTCAACTCCCTCCATTGAGGAGCTTTTCACATCTTTTCACCAATTTGAGACATAACTTGGTCTATTCGCGTCTTTACCTTATGAAACGTGGCGCGAAGGCTCAACTAGCAAGTTAGACATTTGAGAGTACTAAATAGAGTACAACGGTCCCACATTGATGCTTTGGAATTGCTCAACTCTCTCCATAGAGGAGCTTTTCACGTTTTTGTGCAATTTCAAACATAACTTGTGTCTCTTCGCATCTTTACCTTACGTAACGTGGCACGAAGGTTTAATTAGCAAGTTAGATTTTAAAACAGCACTTAATAGAGTACAACGGTCCACGTTAGTGCTTTGGAATTGCTCAACTCCCTCCATTGAGGAGCTTTTCACATCTTTCAGCAATTTGAGACATAACTTGGTCTATTCGCGTCTTTACCTTATGAAACGTGGAACGAAGGCTCAACTAGCAAGTTAGACTTTTAAGAGCACTAAATAGAGTACAACGGTCCACATTGATGCTTTGGAATTGCTCAACTCTCTCCATAGAGGATCTTTTCACGTTTTTGTGCAATTTCAAACATAACTTGGTCTATTCACGTCTTTACCTTACGAAACGTGGCACGAAGGCTCAACTAGCAAGTTAGACTTGAAAGAGGACTAAATAGAGTAGAACGGCCCACATTGATGCTTTGGAATTGCTCAACTCTCTCCATAGAGGAGCTTTTCACGTTTTTGTGCAATTTAAACAAACTTGGTCTCTTCGCATCTTTACCTTACGTAACGTGGCACGAAGGCTTAACTAGCAAATTAGACTTTTAACCACACTCAAGAGTACAACGGTCCACATTGATGCTTTGGAATTGCTCAACTCTCTCCATTGAGGAGCTTTTTCACATGTTTGAGCAATTTGAGACATAACTTGGTCTGTTCACATCTTTACCTTATGAAACCTGGCACGAAGGCTTAACGAGCAGTTAGACTGTTAAGAGCACTAAATAGAGTACAACGGTCCACATTGATGCTTTGGAATCGCTCAACTCTCTCCATAGAAGAGCTTTTCACATTTTTGTTCAATTTCAAACATAACTTGGTCTCTTCGCATCTTTACCTTACGTTAAACGTGGCAAGAAGGCTCAACTAGCAAGTAGACTTTTAACAGCACTTAATAGAGTACAACGGTCCATGTTAATGCTTTGGAATTGCTCAACTCCCTCCATTGAGGAGCTTTTCACATCTTTCAGCAATTTGAGAAATAACTTGGTCTATTCGCGTCTTTACCTTATGAAACGTGGCAGAAAGGCTCAACTAGCAAGTTAGACTTTTAAGAGCACCAAATAGAGTACAACGGTCCACATTGACGCTTTGGAATTGCTCAACACTCTCCATAGAGGATGTTTTCTCATTTTTGTGCAATTTCAAACATAACCTGGTCTATTCACGTCTTTACCTTACAAAACGTGGCACGAAGGCTCAACTAGCAAGTTAGACTTGAAAGAGGACTAAATAGAGTACAACGGCCCACATTGATGCATTGGAATTGCTCAACACTCTCCATAGAGGAGCTTTTCACGTTTTTGTGCAATTTCAAACATAACTTGGTCTCTTCGCATCTTTACCTTACGTATCGTGGCACGAAGGCTTAACTAGCAAATTAGACTTTTAACCACACTCAATAGAGTACAAAGGTCCACATTGATGCTTTGGAATTGCTCAACTCTCTCCATTGAGGAGCTTTTCACATGTTTGAGCAATTTGAGACATAACTTGGTCTGTTCGCGTCTTTACCTTATGAAACGTGGCACGAAGGCTCGACGAGCAGGTTAGACTTTTAAGAGCACTAAATAGAGTACAACGGTCCACATTGATGCTTTGGAATTGCTCAACTCTCTCCATAGAGGATCTTTTCACGTTTTTGTGCAATTTCAAACATAACTTGGTCTATGCACGTCTTTACCTTACGAAACGTGGCACGAAGGCTCAACTAGCAAGTTAGACTTGAAAGAGGACTAAATAGAGTACAACGGCCCACGTTAATGCTTTGGAATTGCTCAACTCTCTCCATAGAGGAGCTTTTCACATTTTTGTGCAATTTCAAACTTAACTTGGTCTCTTCGCATCTTTACCTTACGTAACTTTGCACGAAGGCTTAACTAGCAAATTAGACATTTAACAGCACTCAATAGAGTACAACGGTCCACATTGATGCTTCGGAATTGCTCAACTCTCTCATTGAGGAGCTTTTCACATCTTTGAGCAAATTGAGACATAACTTGGTTTGTTCACGTCTTTACCTTATGAAACGTGGCACGAAGGCTGAACGAGCAAGTTAGACTTTTAAGAGCACTAAATAGAGTACAACGGTCCACATTGATGCTTTGGAATTGCTCAACTCTCTCCATAGAGGAGCTTTTCATGTTTTTGTGCAATTTCAAACATAACTTGGTCTCTTCGCATCTTTACCTTACGTAACGTGGCACGAACGCTCAACTAGCAAGTTAGACTATTAACAGCACTCAATAGAGTACAACGGTCCACATTGATGCTTTGGAATTGCTCAACTTTCTCCATTGAAGAGCTTTTCACGTTTTATGAAATTTCAAACATAACTTGGTCTATTTGCGTCGTTACCTTAAGAAATGTGGTACGATGGCTCAACTAGCAAGTTAGACTTTTAAGAGCACTAAATAGAGTACAACGGTGCACATTGATGCTTTGGAATTGCTCAATTCTCTCCATAGAGGAGCTTTTCACGTTTTTGTGCAATTTCAAACATAACTTGGTCTCTTCGCATCTTTACCTTACGTAACGTGGCACGAAGGCTCAACTAGCAAGTTAGACTCCTAATAGCACTCAATAGAGTACAACGGTCCACATTGATGCTTTGGAATTGCTCAACTCTCTCCATTGAGGAGCTTTTCACATCTTTGAGCAATTTGAGACATAACTTGGTCTATTCGCGTCTTTACCTTATGAAACATGGCACGAAGGCTCAATTAGCAAGTTAGGCTTTTAAGAGCACTAAATAGAGTGCAACGGTCCACATTGATGCTTTGGAATTGCTCAACTCTCTCCATAGAGGAGCTTTTCACTTTTTGTGCAATTTTAAACATAACTTGGTCTTTCTCTTCTTAATTTTGCGTCTTTACTTATTTTTAATTACTAGCAGTTTCTTTTTAGAGCACTATATACAACGCCTCATATCTTGCTTTATTTCTCTTTACGTAGGGCTTTTAGTTTTTTTTTTCTGTTTCTCTTCGCATCTTTACCTTATGTAACGTGGCACGAAGGCTCAACTAGCAAGTTAGACTTTTAGGAGCACTAGATAAGTACAACGGTCCACATTGGCGCTTTGAAATTTCTCAACTCTTCCATAGAGGACTTTTCAAGTTTTGAGCACAATTTCAAACATAACTTGATCTATTCGTATCTTTACCTTACGAAACGTGGCACGAAGGCTCAACTAGTAAGTTAGACTTTTACGAGCACTAAATAGGGTACAACGGTCCACATTGATGCGTTGGAATTGCTCAACTCTCTCCATAGGTGGTTTTCACGTCAGTTGAAATTTGAGACATAACTTGGTCTATTCGTGTCTTTATCTTATGAAATGTGGCACGAAGGCTCAACTAGCAAGTTAGACTTTTAAGAGCACTAAATAGAGTACAACGGCCCACATTGATGCTTTGGAATTGCTCAACTCTCTCCATAGAGGAGCTTTTCACGTCTTGAGCAATCTGAGACATAACTTGGTCTATTCGCGTCTTTACCTTACGAAACGTGGCAGAAGGCTCAACTAGCAAGTTAGACTTTTAAGAGCACTAAATAGAGTACAACGGTCCACATTGATGCTTTGGAATTGCTCAACTCTCTCCATAGAGGAGCTTTTCACGTTTTTGTACAATTTCAGACATAACTTGGTCTATTCGCATCTTTACCTTACGTAACGTGGCACGAAGGCTCAACTAGCAAGTTAGACTTTTAAGAGCACTAATAGAGTACACGTCCACATTGATGTTTGGAATTGCTCAACTCCTCCATTGAAAGCTTTTCACATTTGAGCAATTTGAGACATAACTTGGTCTATTCGCATCTTTACCTTATGAAACGTGGCACGAAGGCTCAACTAGCAAGTTAGACTTTTAAGAGCACTAAATAAGTACAACGGTCCACATTGATGCTTTGGAATTGCTCAACTCTCTACATTGAGGAGCTTTTCACGTTTTTGTGCAATTTCAGACATACTTGTCTATTCGCATCTTTACCTTACGAAACGTGGCACGAAGGCTCAACTAGCAAGTTAGACTTTTAAGAGCACTCAATAGAGTACAACGTCCACATTGATGCTTTGGAATTGCTCAACTGTCTCCACAGAGGAGCTTTTCACGTTTTTGTGCAATTTGAGACATAATTTCTATTCGCGTCTTTACCTTACGAAACGTGGCACGAAGGCTCAACTAGCAAGTTAGACTTTTAGAGCACTAATAAAGTACAACGGTCCACATTGCGCTTGGAATTGCTCAACTCTTCCTAGAGGAGTTTTCACGTTTTTGTGCAATTTCAACATAACTTGGGTCTATTCGCGTCTTTACCTTACGAAACGTGGCACGAAGGCTCAACTAGCAAGTTAGACTTTTACGAGCACTAAATAGAGTGCAACGGTCCACTTGATGCTTTGGTATTGCTCAATTCTCTCCATAGAGGAGCTTTTTACGTTTTTGAGCAATTTGAGACATAACTTGGTCTATTCACGTCTTTGCCTTACGAAACGTGGCACGAAGGCTCAACTAGAAGTTAGACTTTTAAGAGCACTAAATAGTACAACGGCCACATTGATGCTTTGGAATTGTTCAACTCTCTCCATAGAGGAGCTTTTCATGTTTTTGGCAATTTCAAACGTAACTTGGTCTATTCGCGTCTTTACCTTACGAAACGTGGCACGAAGGCTCAACTAGCAAGTTAGACTTTTAAGAGCACTAAATAGAGTACAACGGACCACATTGATGCTTTGGAAGTGTCAACTCTCTCCATAGAGGAGCTTTTCACGTTTTTGTGCAATTTCAAACATAACTTGGTCTATTCGTCTTTACCTTACGAAACGTGGCACGAAGGCTCAACTAGCAGTTAGACTTTTAACAGCACAATAGAGTACAACGGTCACATTGATGCTTTGGAATTGCTCAACTCTCTCCATAGAGGAGCTTTTCACGTTTTTGTGAAATTTCAAACATAACTTGGTCTATTCGCGTCTTACCTTACGAAACGTGGCACGAAGGCTCAACTAGCAAGTTAGACTTTTAAGAGCACTAAATAGAGTACAACGGTCCACATTGATGCTTTGGAGTTGCTCAACTCTCTCACAGAGGAGCTTTTCACGTTTTTGTACAATTTCAAACATAACTTGGTCTATTCGCATCTTTACCTTACGTAACGTGGCACGAAGTCTCAACTAGCAAGTAGACTTTTAAGAGCACTAATAGAGTACAACGGTCCACATTGATGCTTTGGATTGCTCAACTCCTCCATTGAGTAGCTTTTCACGTTTTTGCAATTTGAGACATAACTTGGTCTATTCGCGTCTTTACCTTACGAAACGTGGCACGAAGGCTCAACTAGCAATTAGACTTTTAAGAGCACTAATAGAGTACAACGGTGCACATTGATGCTTTGGATTGCTCAACTCTCTACATTGAGGAGCTTTTCACGTTTTTGTGCAATTTCAGACATAACTTGGTCTATTCGCATCTTTACCTTACGAAACGTGGCACGAAGGCTCAACTAGTAAGTTAGACTTTTAAGAGCACTAAATAGAGTACAACGTCCACATTGATGCTTTGGAATTGCTCAACTCTCCACAGAGTAGCTTTTCAAGTTTTTGTGCAATTTGAGACATAACTGGTCTATTCGCGTCTTTACCTTAGAAACATAGTACGAAGGCTCAACTAGCAAGTTAGACTTTTAGGAGCACTAATAAGAGTACAACGGTCCACATTGCTTTGGAATTGCTCAACTCTTTCCGTAGAGGAGTTTTCACGTTTTTGTGTATTTCAAACATAACTTGGTCTATTCGCATCTTTACCTTACAAAACGGCACAAAGGCTCAACTAGCAAGTTAGACTTTTACGAGCACTAAACAGAGTACAACGGTCCACGTTGATGCTTTGGAATTGCTCAATTCTCTCCGTAGAGGAGCTTTTGACGTTTTTGAGCAATTTGAGACATAACTGGTCTATTCGCTTCTTTACCTTACGAAACGTGGCACGAGGCTCAACTAGCCATCGTGCCACGTTGAAACTTTGGAATTGTTCAACTCTCTCCTGAGGAGCTTTCATGTTTTTGTGCAATTTCAACATAACTTGGTCTATTCGCGTCTTTACCTTATGAAACGTGGCACGAAGGCTCAACTAGCAAGTTAGACTTTTAAGAGCACTAAATAGAGTACAACGGTCCACATTGATGCTTTGGAATTGCTCAACTCTCTCCATAGAGGAGCTTTTCACGTTTTTGTGCAATTTCAAACATAACTTGGTCTCGCATCTTTACCTTACGTAGCGTGGCACGAAGGCTCAACTAGCAAGTTAGACTTTTAAGAGCACTAAATAGAGTACAACGGCCCACATTGATGCTTTGGAATTGCTCAACTCTCTCCATAGAGGAGCTTTTCACGTCTTTGAGCAATCTGAGACATAACTTGGTCTATTCGCGTCTTTACCTTACGAAACGTGGCAAGAAGGCTCAACTAGCAAGTTAGACTTTTAAGAGCACTAAATAGAGTACAACGGTCCACATTGATGTTTTGGAATTGCTCAACTCTCTCCATAGAGGAGCTTTTCACGTTTTTGTACAATTTCAAACATAACTTGGTCTATTCGCATCTTTACCTTACGAAACGTGGCACGAAGGCTCAACTAGCAAGTCAGACTTTTAAAGCACTAATAGAGTACAACGGTCCACATTGATGCTTTGGAATTGCTCAACTCCTCCATGAAGCTTTTCACATCTTTGAGCAATTTGAGACATAACTTGGTCTATTCACGTTTTACCTTATAAACGTGGCACGAAGGCTCAACTAGCAAGTTAGACTTTTAAGAGCACAATAAGAGTACAACGGTCCACATTATGCTTGGATTGCTCAACTCTCTCCATTGAGGAAGCTTTTCACGTTTTTGTGCAATTTCAGAACATAACTTGGTCTATTCGCATCTTTACCTTACGAAACGTGGCACGAAGGCTCAACTAGTAAGTAGACTTTTAAGAGCACTCAATAGTACAACGTCCACATTGATGCTTTGGAATTGCTCAACTCCCCACAGAGAGCTTTTCACATTTTTGTGCAATGAGACATAACTGGTCTATTCGTCTTTACCTTACGAAACGTACGAAGGTCAACTAGCAAGTTAGACTTTTAGAGCACTAATAAAGTACAACGGTCCACATTGGCGCTTTGGAATTGCTCAACTCTTTCCGTAGAGGAGCTTTTCACGTTTTTGTGCAATTTCAACATAACTTGGTTTATTCGCATCTTTACCTTACGAAACGTGGCACAAAGGCTCAACTAGCAAGTTAGACTTTTAGAGCACTAATAGAGTACAACGGTCCACATTGATGCTTTGGAATTGCTCAATTCTCTCCATAGAGGAGCTTTTCACGTTTTTGAGCAATTTGAACATAACTTGGTCTATTCACGTCTTTACCTTACGAAACGTGGCACGAAGGCTCAACTAGCAAGTTAGACTTTTAAGAGCACTAAATAGAGTACAACGGCCACATTGATGCTTTGGAATTGCTCAACTCTCCATAGAGGAGCTGTTCATGTTTTTGTGCAATTTCAAACATAACTTGGTCTATTCGCGTCTTTACCTTACGAAACGTGGCACGAAGGCTCAACTAGCAGTTAGACTTTTAAGAGCACTAAATAGAGTACAACGGACCACATTGATGCTTTGGAATTGCTCAACTCTCTCCATAGAGGAGCTGTTCATGTTTTTGTAATTTCAAACATAACTTGGTCTATTCGCGTCTTTACCTTACGAAACGTGGCACGAAGCTCAACTAGCAAGTTAGACTTTTAAGAGCACTAATAGAGTACAAAGTCCACATTGATGCTTTGGAATTGCTCAACTCCTCCATGAGGAGCTTTTCACATTTTGAGCAATTTGAACATAACTTGGTCTATTCGCGTCTTTACCTTACGAAACGTGGCACGAAGGCTCAACTAGCAATTTAGACTTTTAAGAGCACTAAATAGAGTACAACGGTGCACATTGATGCTTTGGAATTGCTCAACTCTCTCATTGAGGAGCTTTTCACGTTTTTGTGCAATTTCAGACATAACTTGGTCTATTCGCATCTTTACCTTACGAAACGTGGCACGAAGGCTCAACTAGCAAGTTAGACTTTTAAGAGCACTAAATAGAGTACAACGTCCACATTGATGCTTTGGAATTGCTCAACTGTCTCCATAGAGGAGCTTTTCAATTTTGTGCAATTTGAGACATAACTGGTCTATTCGCGTCTTTACCTTAGAAACATAGTGGCACGAAGGCTCAACTAGCAAGTTAGACTTTTAGAGCACTAATAGAGTACAACGGTCCACATTGACTTTGGAATTGCTCAACTCTTCTCCATAGAGGAGTTTTCACGTTTTTGTATTTCAAACATAACTTGGTCTATTCGCATCTTTACCTTACAAAACGTGGCACGAAGGCTCAACTAGCAAGTTAGACTTTTAGAGCACTAAAAGAGTACAACGGTCCACATTGATGCTTTGGAATTGCTCAACTCTCCATAGAGGAGCTTTTCACGTTTTTGAGCAATTTGAGACATAACTTGGTCTATTCGCTTCTTTACCTTACGAAACGTGGCACGAGGCTCAACTAGCCATCGTGCCACGTTGACTTTGGAATTGCTCAACTCTCTCCATGAGGAGCTTCACGTTTTGTGCAATTCAAACATAACTTGGTCTATTCGCGTCTTTACCTTAAACGTGGCACGAAGGCTCAACTAGCAAGTTAGACTTTTAAGAGCACTAAATAGAGTACAACGGTGCACATTGATGCTTTGGAATTGCTCAACTCTCTACATTGAGGAGCTTTTCACATTTTTGTGCAATTTCAACATAACTTGGTCTATTCGCATCTTTACCTTACGAAACGTGGCACGAAGGCTCAACTAGCAAGTTAGACTTTTAAGAGCACTAAATAGAGTACAACGTCCACATTGATGCTTTGGAATTGCTCAACTTCTCCATAGAGAGCTTTTCAGTTTTTGTGCAATGAGACATAACTTGGTCTATTCGTCTTTACCTTAGAAACATGTACGAAGGCTCAACTAGCAAGTTAGACTTTTAGAGCATAAGAGTACAACGGTCCACATTGACTTTGGAATTGCTCAACTCTCTCCAGAGGACTTTTCACGTTTTTGTGTATTTCAAACATAACTTGGTCTATTCGCATCTTTACCTTACAAACGTGGCACGAAGGCTCAACTAGCAAGTTAGACTTTTAGAACTAAAAGAGGCAACGGTACATTGATGCTTTGGAATTGCTCAACTCTCCATAGAGGAGCTTTTCACGTTTTTGAGCAATTTGAGACATAACTTGGTCTATTCGCGTCTTTACCTTACGAAACGTGGCACGAGGCTCAAAGTTAGACTCGAGCCACGTGAAACTTTGGAATTGCTCAACTCTCTCCATAGAGGAGCTTTTCACGTTTTTGTGCAATTTCAAACATAACTTGGTCTATTCGCGTCTTTACCTTACGAAACGTGGCACGAAGGCTCAACTAGCAAGTTAGACTTTTAAGAGCACTAAATAGAGTACAACGGCACATTGATGCTTTGGAATTGCTCAACTCTCTCCATAGAGGAGCTTTTCACGTTTTGTGAAATTTCAACATAACTTGGTCTATTGCGTCTTTACCTTACGAAACGTGGCACGAAGGCTCAACTAGCAAGTTAGACTTTTAAGAGCACTAAATAGAGTACAACGGTCCACATTGATGCTTTGGAATTGCTCAACTCTCTCCATAGAGGAGCTTTTCACGTTTTTGTGCAATTTCAAACATAACTTGGTCTTTCGCATCTTTACCTTACGAACGTGGCACGAAGGCTCAACTAGCAAGTTAGACTTTTAAGCACAATAGAGTACAACGGTCCACATTGATGCTTTGGAATTGCTCAACTCTCTCCATAGAGGAGCTTTTCACGTTTTTGTGCAATTTAAACATAACTTGGTCTATTAGCGTCGTTACCTTACGAAATGTGGCACGAAGGCTCAACTAGCAAGTTAGACTTTTAAGAGCACTAAATAGAGTACAACGTCCACATTGATGCTTTGGAATTGCTCAACTCTCTCCATAGAGGAGCTTTTCACGTTTTTGTGCAATTTCAAACATAACTTGGTCTCTTCGCATCTTTACCTTACGTAACGTGGCACGAAGGCTCAACTAGCAAGTTAGACTTTTAACAGCACTCAATAGAGTACAACGGTCCACATTGATGCTTTGGAATTGCTCAACTCTTCCATGAGGAGCTTTTCACGTTTTGTGCAATTTGAGACATAACTTGGTCTATTCGCGTCTTTACCTTATGAAACGTGGCACGAAGGCTCAACTAGCAAGTTAGACTTTTAAAGCACTAAATAGAGTACAACGGTCCACATTGATGCTTTGGAATTGCTCAACTCTCTCCATAAGGAGCTTTTCACGTTTTTGTGCAATTTCAGACATAACTTGGTCTATTCGCATCTTTACCTTACGAAACGTGGCACGAAGGCTCAACTAGCAAGTTAGACTTTTAAGAGCACTCAATAGAGTACAACGGTCCACATTGATGCTTTGGAATTGCTCAACTCTCCCAAAGAGCTTTTCACGTTTTTGTGTAATTTGAGACATAACTTGGTCTATTCGCGTCTTTACCTTACGAAACGTGGCACGAAGGCTCAACTAGCAAGTTAGACTTTTAAGAGCACTAAATAGAGTACAACGGTCCACATTGATGCTTTGGAATTGCTCAACTCTTCCTAGAGGAGCTTTTCACTTTTTGTGCAATTTCAAACATAACTTGGTCTATTCGTCTTTACCTTACGAAACGTGGCACGAAGGCTCAACTAGCAAGTTAGATTTTAAGAGCACTAAATAGAGTACAACGGTCCACATTGATGCTTTGGAATTGCTCAACTCTTCCATTGAGGAGCTTTTCACATTTTGTGCAATTTGAACATAACTTGGTCTATTCGCGTCTTTACCTTATGAAACGTGGCACGAAGGCTCAACTAGCAAGTTAGACTTTTAAGAGCACTAAATAGAGTACAACGGTCCACATTGATGCTTTGGAATTGCTCAACTCTCTCCATGAGGAGCTTTTCACGTTTTTGTGCAATTTCAAACATAACTTGGTCTATTCGCATCTTTACCTTACTGAAACGTGGCACGAAGGCTCAACTAGCAAGTTAGACTTTTAAGAGCACTAAATAGAGTACAACGGTCCACATTGATGCTTTGGAATTGCTCAACTCTCTAAAGGAGCTTTTCACGTTTTTGTGCAATTTCAGACATAACTTGGTCTATTCGCATCTTTACCTTACGAAACGTGGCACGAAGGCTCAACTAGCAAGTTAGACTTTTAAGAGCACTAAATAGAGTACAACGTCCACATTGATGCTTTGGAATTGCTCAACTCTCTCCACAGAGAGCTTTTCACGTTTTGTGCAATTTGAGACATAACTTGGTCTATTCGCATCTTTACCTTACGAAACGTGGCACGAAGGCTCAACTAGCAAGTTAGACTTTTAAGAGCACTAAATAGAGTACAACGGTCCACATTGATGCTTTGGAATTGCTCAACTCTCTCCATAGAGGAGCTTTTCACGTTTTTGTGCAATTTCAAACATAACTTGGTCTATTCGCGTCTTTACCTTACGAAACGTGGCACGAAGGCTCAACTAGCAAGTTAGACTTTTAAGAGCACTAAATAGAGTACAACGGTCCACATTGATGCTTTGGAATTGCTCAACTCTCTCCATGAGGAGCTTTTCAGTTTTTGTGCAATTTCAAACATAACTTGGTCTATTCGTCTTTACCTTACGAAACGTGGCACGAAGGCTCAACTAGCAAGTTAGACTTTTAAGAGCACTAAATAGAGTACAACGGTCCACATTGATGCTTTGGAATTGCTCAACTCTCCATGAGGAGCTTTTCATTTTGAGCAATTTGAACATAACTTGGTCTATTCGCGTCTTTACCTTACGAAACGTGGCACGAAGGCTCAACTAGCAAGTTAGACTTTTAAGAGCACTAAATAGAGTACAACGGTCCACATTGATGCTTTGGAATTGCTCAACTCTCTCCATAGAGGAGTTTTCATGTTTTTGTGCAATTTCAAACATAACTTGGTCTATTCGCGTCTTACCTTACGAAACGTGGCACGAAGGCTCAACTAGCAAGTTAGACTTTTAAGAGCACTAAATAGAGTACAACGGTCCACATTGATGCTTTGGAATTGCTCAACTCTCTCCATAGAGGAGCTTTTCAGTTTTTGTGAAATTTCAAACATAACTTGGTCTCTTTCGTCGTTACCTTACGAAACGTGGCACGAAGGCTCAACTAGCAAGTTAGACTTTTAAGAGCACTAAATAGAGTACAACGGTCCACATTGATGCTTTGGAATTGCTCAACTCTCTCCATAGAGGAGCTTTTCATCGTTTTTGTGCAATTTCAAACATAACTTGGTTTTCGCATCTTTACCTTATAACGTGGCACGAAGGCTCAACTAGCAAGTTAGACTTTTAAGAGCACTAAATAGAGTACAACGGTCCACATTGATGCTTTGGAATTGCTCAACTCTCTCCATGAGGAGCTTTTCACATGTTTTGAGCAATTTGAACATAACTTGGTCTATTGCGTCTTTACCTTATGAAACGTGGCACGAAGGCTCAACTAGCAAGTTAGACTTTTAACAGCACTAAATAGAGTACAACGGTCCACATTGATGCTTTGGAATTGCTCAACTCTCTCCATAAGGAGCTTTTCACGTTTTGTGCAATTTAAACATAACTTGGTCTCTTCGCATCTTTACCTTACGAAACGTGGCACGAAGGCTCAACTAGCAAGTTAGACTTTTAACAGCACTCAATAGAGTACAACGGTCCACATTGATGCTTTGGAATTGCTCAACTTCTCCATAAGAGCTTTTCACGTTTTTGTGCAATTTCAAACATAACTTGGTCTTCGCATCTTTACCTTACGTAACGTGGCACGAAGGCTCAACTAGCAAGTTAGACTTTTAACAGCACTCAATAGAGTACAACGGTCCACATTGATGCTTTGGAATTGCTCAACTCTCTCCATGAGGAGCTTTTCACATTTTGTGCAATTTCAAACATAACTTGGTCTATTCGCATCTTTACCTTACGAAACGTGGCACGAAGGCTCAACTAGCAAGTTAGACTTTTAAGAGCACTAAATAGAGTACAACGGTCCACATTGATGCTTTGGAATTGCTCAACTCTCTCCATAGAGGAGCTTTTCAGTTTTGTGCAATTTCAAACATAACTTGGTCTATTCGCATCTTTACCTTACGAAACGTGGCACGAAGGCTCAACTAGCAAGTTAGACTTTTAAGAGCACTAAATAGAGTACAACGGTCCACATTGATGCTTTGGAATTGCTCAACTCTCTCCATAGAGGAGCTTTCATGTTTTTGTGCAATTTCAAACATAACTTGGTCTATTCGCGTCTTTACCTTACGAAACGTGGCACGAAGGCTCAACTAGCAAGTTAGACTTTTAAGAGCACTAAATAGAGTACAACGGTCCACATTGATGTTGGAATTGCTCAACTCTCTATAGAGGAGCTTTTCACGTTTTTGTGCAATTTCAAACATAACTTGGTCTATTCGCGTCTTTACCTTACGAAACGTGGCACGAAGGCTCAACTAGCAAGTTAGACTTTTAAGAGCACTAAATAGAGTACAACGGTCCACATTGATGCTTTGGAATTGCTCAACTCTCTCATAGAGGAGCTTTTCACGTTTTTGTGCAATTTCAAACATAACTTGGTCTATTCGCGTCTTTACCTTACGAAACGTGGCACGAAGGCTCAACTAGCAAGTTAGACTTTTAAGAGCACTAAATAGAGTACAACGGTCCACATTGATGCTTTGGAATTGCTCAACTCTCTCCATAGAGGAGCTTTTCACGTTTTTGTGCAATTTGCAAACATAACTTGGTCTATTCGCGTCTTTACCTTACGAAACGTGGCACGAAGGCTCAACTAGCAAGTTAGACTTTTAAGAGCACTAAATAGAGTACAACGGTCCACATTGATGCTTTGGAATTGCTCAACTTCTCCATAGAGGAGCTTTTCACGTTTTTGTGCAATTGCAAACATAACTTGGTCTATTCGCGTCTTTACCTTACGAAACGTGGCACGAAGGCTCAACTAGCAAGTTAGACTTTAAGAGCACTAAATAGAGTACAACGGTCCACATTGATGCTTTGGAATTGCTCAACTCTCTCCATAGAGGAGCTTTTCACGTTTTTGTGCAATTTCAAACATAACTTGGTCTATTCGTCTTTACCTTACGAAACGTGGCACGAAGGCTCAACTAGCAAGTTAGACTTTTAAGAGCACTAAATAGAGTACAACGGTCCACATTGATGCTTTGGAATTGCTCAACTCTCTCCATAGAGGAGCTTTTCAGTTTTTGTGCAATTTCAAACATAACTTGGTCTATTCGCGTCTTTACCTTACGAAACGTGGCACGAAGGCTCAACTAGCAAGTTAGACTTTTAAGAGCACTAAATAGAGTACAACGGTCCACATTGATGCTTTGGAATTGCTCAACTCTTCCATGAGGAGCTTTTCATGTTTTTGTGCAATTTGAACATAACTTGGTCTATTTGTGTCTTTACCACGAAACGTGGCACGAAGGCTCAACTAGCAAGTTAGACTTTTAAAGCACAATAGAGTACAACGGTCCACATTGATGCTTTGGAATTGCTCAACTCTCTCCATAGAGGAGCTTTTCACGTTTTGTGCAATTTGAACATAACTTGGTCTTCGCATCTTTACCTTACGTAACGTGGCACGAAGGCTCAACTAGCAAGTTAGACTTTTAAGAGCACTAAATAGAGTACAACGGTCCACATTGATGCTTTGGAATTGCTCAACTCTCTCCATGAGGAGCTTTTCATCTTTGCAATTTGAACATAACTTGGTCTATTCGCATCTTTACCTTATGAAACGTGGCACGAAGGCTCAACTAGCAAGTTAGACTTTTAAGAGCACTAAATAGAGTACAACGGTCCACATTGATGCTTTGGAATTGCTCAACTCTCTCCATAGAGGAGCTTTTCACGTTTTTGTAATTTAAACATAACTTGGTCTATTCGCATCTTTACCTTACGTAACGTGGCACGAAGGCTCAACTAGCAAGTTAGACTTTTAAGAGCACTAAATAGAGTACAACGGTCCACATTGATGCTTTGGAATTGCTCAACTCTCTCCATGAGGAGCTTTTCACATTTTGTCAATTTGAGACATAACTTGGTCTATTCGCGTCTTTACCTTATGAAACGTGGCACGAAGGCTCAACTAGCAAGTTAGACTTTTAAGAGCACTAAATAGAGTACAACGGTCCACATTGATGCTTTGGAATTGCTCAACTCTTCCATGAGGAGCTTTTCACATTTGAGCAATTTGAGACATAACTTGGTCTATTCGCGTCTTTACCTTATGAAACGTGGCACGAAGGCTCAACTAGCAAGTTAGACTTTTAAGAGCACTAAATAGAGTACAACGGTCCACATTGATGCTTTGGAATTGCTCAACTCTCTCCATAGAGGAGCTTTTCACGTTTTTGTGCAATTGAACATAACTTGGTCTATTCGCGTCTTTACCTTATGAAACGTGGCACGAAGGCTCAACTAGCAAGTTAGACTTTTAAGAGCACTAAATAGAGTACAACGGTCCACATTGATGCTTTGGAATTGCTCAACTCTCTCCATAGAGGAGCTTTTCACGTTTTTGTGCAATTGCAAACATAACTTGGTCTATTCGCGTTTACCTTATGAAACGTGGCACGAAGGCTCAACTAGCAAGTTAGACTTTTAAGAGCACTAAATAGAGTACAACGGTCCACATTGATGCTTTGGAATTGCTCAACTCTCTCCATGAGGAGCTTTTCACACGTTTTTGTGCAATTTGAACATAACTTGGTCTATTCGCGTCTTTACCTTATGAAACGTGGCACGAAGGCTCAACTAGCAAGTTAGACTTTTAAGAGCACTAAATAGAGTACAACGGTCCACATTGATGCTTTGGAATTGCTCAACTCTCTCCATAGAGGAGCTTTTCACGTTTTTGCAATTTGCAACATAACTTGGTCTATTCGCGTCTTTACCTTATGAAACGTGGCACGAAGGCTCAACTAGCAAGTTAGACTTTTAAGAGCACTAAATAGAGTACAACGGTCCACATTGATGCTTTGGAATTGCTCAACTCTCTCCATAGAGGAGCTTTTCACGTTTTTGTCCAATTGCAAACATAACTTGGTCTATTCGCGTCATTACCTTATGAAACGTGGCACGAAGGCTCAACTAGCAAGTTAGACTTTTAAGAGCACTAAATAGAGTACAACGGTCCACATTGATGCTTTGGAATTGCTCAACTCTCTCCATAGAGGAGCTTTTCACGTTTTTGTCAATTGCAAACATAACTTGGTCTATTCGCGTCATTACCTTATGAAACGTGGCACGAAGGCTCAACTAGCAAGTTAGACTTTTAAGAGCACTAAATAGAGTACAACGGTCCACATTGATGCTTTGGAATTGCTCAACTCTCTCCATAGAGGAGCTTTTCACGTTTTTGCAATTGCAAACATAACTTGGTCTATTGCGTTTACCTTATGAAACGTGGCACGAAGGCTCAAGTAGCAAGTTAGACTTTTAAGAGCACTAAATAGAGTACAACGGTCCACATTGATGCTTTGGAATTGCTCAACTCTCTCCATAGAGGAGCTTTTCACGTTTTTGTCCAATTGCAAACATAACTTGGTCTATTCGCGTCATTACCTTATGAAACGTGGCACGAAGGCTCAAGTAGCAAGTTAGACTTTTAAGAGCACTAAATAGAGTACAACGGTCCACATTGATGCTTTGGAATTGCTCAACTCTCTCCATAGAGGAGCTTTTCACGTTTTTGTCCAATTGCAAACATAACTTGGTCTATTCGCGTCATTACCTTATGAAACGTGGCACGAAGGCTCAAGTAGCAAGTTAGACTTTTAAGAGCACTAAATAGAGTACAACGGTCCACATTGATGCTTTGGAATTGCTCAACTCTCTCCATAGAGGAGCTTTTCACGTTTTTGTCCAATTGCAAACATAACTTGGTCTATTCGCGTCTTACCTTATGAAACGTGGCACGAAGGCTCAACTAGCAAGTTAGACTTTTAAGAGCACTAAATAGAGTACAACGGTCCACATTGATGCTTTGGAATTGCTCAACTCTCTCCATAGAGGAGCTTTTCACGTTTTTGTCCAATTGCAAACATAACTTGGTCTATTCGCGTCATTACCTTATGAAACGTGGCACGAAGGCTCAACTAGCAAGTTAGACTTTTAAGAGCACTAAATAGAGTACAACGGTCCACATTGATGCTTTGGAATTGCTCAACTCTCTCCATAGAGGAGCTTTTCACGTTTTTGTCCAATTGCAAACATAACTTGGTCTATTCGCGTCATTACCTTATGAAACGTGGCACGAAGGCTCAAGTAGCAAGTTAGACTTTTAAGAGCACTAAATAGAGTACAACGGTCCACATTGATGCTTTGGAATTGCTCAACTCTCTCCATAGAGGAGCTTTTCACGTTTTTGTGCAATTGCAAACATAACTTGGTCTATTCGCGTCTTACCTTATGAAACGTGGCACGAAGGCTCAACTAGCAAGTTAGACTTTTAAGAGCACTAAATAGAGTACAACGGTCCACATTGATGCTTTGGAATTGCTCAACTCTCTCCATAGAGGAGCTTTTCACGTTTTTGTGCAATTGCAAACATAACTTGGTCTATTCGCGTCATTACCTTATGAAACGTGGCACGAAGGCTCAACTAGCAAGTTAGACTTTTAAGAGCACTAAATAGAGTACAACGGTCCACATTGATGCTTTGGAATTGCTCAACTCTCTCCATAGAGGAGCTTTTCACGTTTTTGTGCAATTGCAAACATAACTTGGTCTATTCGCGTCATTACCTTATGAAACGTGGCACGAAGGCTCAACTAGCAAGTTAGACTTTTAAGAGCACTAAATAGAGTACAACGGTCCACATTGATGCTTTGGAATTGCTCAACTCTCTCCATAGAGGAGCTTTTCACGTTTTTGTGCAATTGCAAACATAACTTGGTCTATTCGCGTCATTACCTTATGAAACGTGGCACGAAGGCTCAACTAGCAAGTTAGACTTTTAAGAGCACTAAATAGAGTACAACGGTCCACATTGATGCTTTGGAATTGCTCAACTCTCTCCATAGAGGAGCTTTTCACGTTTTTGTCAATTGCAAACATAACTTGGTCTATTCGCGTCATTACCTTATGAAACGTGGCACGAAGGCTCAACTAGCAAGTTAGACTTTTAAGAGCACTAAATAGAGTACAACGGTCCACATTGATGCTTTGGAATTGCTCAACTCTCTCCATAGAGGAGCTTTTCACGTTTTTGTGCAATTGCAAACATAACTTGGTCTATTCGCGTCATTACCTTATGAAACGTGGCACGAAGGCTCAACTAGCAAGTTAGACTTTTAAGAGCACTAAATAGAGTACAACGGTCCACATTGATGCTTTGGAATTGCTCAACTCTCTCCATAGAGGAGCTTTTCACGTTTTTGTGCAATTGCAAACATAACTTGGTCTATTCGCGTCATTACCTTATGAAACGTGGCACGAAGGCTCAACTAGCAAGTTAGACTTTTAAGAGCACTAAATAGAGTACAACGGTCCACATTGATGCTTTGGAATTGCTCAACTCTCTCCATGAGGAGCTTTTCACATTTTGTGCAATTTGAACATAACTTGGTCTATTCGCGTCTTTACCTTATGAAACGTGGCACGAAGGCTCAACTAGCAAGTTAGACTTTTAAGAGCACTAAATAGAGTACAACGGTCCACATTGATGCTTTGGAATTGCTCAACTCTCTCCATAGAGGAGCTTTTCACGTTTTTGTCAATTGCAAACATAACTTGGTCTATTCGCGTCATTACCTTATGAAACGTGGCACGAAGGCTCAACTAGCAAGTTAGACTTTTAAGAGCACTAAATAGAGTACAACGGTCCACATTGATGCTTTGGAATTGCTCAACTCTCTCCATAGAGGAGCTTTTCACGTTTTTGTCCAATTGCAAACATAACTTGGTCTATTCGCGTCATTACCTTATGAAACGTGGCACGAAGGCTCAACTAGCAAGTTAGACTTTTAAGAGCACTAAATAGAGTACAACGGTCCACATTGATGCTTTGGAATTGCTCAACTCTCTCCATAGAGGAGCTTTTCACGTTTTTGTGCAATTGCAAACATAACTTGGTCTATTCGCGTCATTACCTTATGAAACGTGGCACGAAGGCTCAACTAGCAAGTTAGACTTTTAAGAGCACTAAATAGAGTACAACGGTCCACATTGATGCTTTGGAATTGCTCAACTCTTCCATGAGGAGCTTTTCACATTTTGAGCAATTTGAACATAACTTGGTCTATTCGCGTCTTTACCTTATGAAACGTGGCACGAAGGCTCAACTAGCAAGTTAGACTTTTAAGAGCACTAAATAGAGTACAACGGTCCACATTGATGCTTTGGAATTGCTCAACTCTCTCCATAGAGGAGCTTTTCACGTTTTTGTGCAATTGCAAACATAACTTGGTCTATTCGCGTCATTACCTTATGAAACGTGGCACGAAGGCTCAACTAGCAAGTTAGACTTTTAAGAGCACTAAATAGAGTACAACGGTCCACATTGATGCTTTGGAATTGCTCAACTCTCTCCATAGAGGAGCTTTTCACGTTTTTGTCCAATTGCAAACATAACTTGGTCTATTCGCGTCATTACCTTATGAAACGTGGCACGAAGGCTCAAGTAGCAAGTTAGACTTTTAAGAGCACTAAATAGAGTACAACGGTCCACATTGATGCTTTGGAATTGCTCAACTCTCTCCATAGAGGAGCTTTTCACGTTTTTGTGCAATTGCAAACATAACTTGGTCTATTCGCGTCATTACCTTATGAAACGTGGCACGAAGGCTCAACTAGCAAGTTAGACTTTTAAGAGCACTAAATAGAGTACAACGGTCCACATTGATGCTTTGGAATTGCTCAACTCTCTCCATAGAGGAGCTTTTCACGTTTTTGTCCAATTGCAAACATAACTTGGTCTATTCGCGTCATTACCTTATGAAACGTGGCACGAAGGCTCAACTAGCAAGTTAGACTTTTAAGAGCACTAAATAGAGTACAACGGTCCACATTGATGCTTTGGAATTGCTCAACTCTCTCCATAGAGGAGCTTTTCACGTTTTTGTCCAATTGCAAACATAACTTGGTCTATTCGCGTCATTACCTTATGAAACGTGGCACGAAGGCTCAAGTAGCAAGTTAGACTTTTAAGAGCACTAAATAGAGTACAACGGTCCACATTGATGCTTTGGAATTGCTCAACTCTCTCCATAGAGGAGCTTTTCACGTTTTTGTGCAATTGCAAACATAACTTGGTCTATTCGCGTCATTACCTTATGAAACGTGGCACGAAGGCTCAACTAGCAAGTTAGACTTTTAAGAGCACTAAATAGAGTACAACGGTCCACATTGATGCTTTGGAATTGCTCAACTCTCTCCATAGAGGAGCTTTTCACGTTTTTGTCCAATTGCAAACATAACTTGGTCTATTCGCGTCATTACCTTATGAAACGTGGCACGAAGGCTCAACTAGCAAGTTAGACTTTTAAGAGCACTAAATAGAGTACAACGGTCCACATTGATGCTTTGGAATTGCTCAACTCTCTCCATAGAGGAGCTTTTCACGTTTTTGCAATTGCAAACATAACTTGGTCTATTCGCGTCATTACCTTATGAAACGTGGCACGAAGGCTCAACTAGCAAGTTAGACTTTTAAGAGCACTAAATAGAGTACAACGGTCCACATTGATGCTTTGGAATTGCTCAACTCTCTCCATAGAGGAGCTTTTCACGTTTTTGTGCAATTGCAAACATAACTTGGTCTATTCGCGTCATTACCTTATGAAACGTGGCACGAAGGCTCAACTAGCAAGTTAGACTTTTAAGAGCACTAAATAGAGTACAACGGTCCACATTGATGCTTTGGAATTGCTCAACTCTCTCCATGAGGAGCTTTTCACTTTGAGCAATTTGAACATAACTTGGTCTATTCGCGTCTTTACCTTATGAAACGTGGCACGAAGGCTCAACTAGCAAGTTAGACTTTTAAGAGCACTAAATAGAGTACAACGGTCCACATTGATGCTTTGGAATTGCTCAACTCTCTCCATAGAGGAGCTTTTCACGTTTTGTCAATTGCAAACATAACTTGGTCTATTGCGTCTTTACCTTATGAAACGTGGCACGAAGGCTCAACTAGCAAGTTAGACTTTTAAGAGCACTAAATAGAGTACAACGGTCCACATTGATGCTTTGGAATTGCTCAACTCTCTCCATAGAGGAGCTTTTCACGTTTTTGTCCAATTGCAAACATAACTTGGTCTATTCGCGTCATTACCTTATGAAACGTGGCACGAAGGCTCAACTAGCAAGTTAGACTTTTAAGAGCACTAAATAGAGTACAACGGTCCACATTGATGCTTTGGAATTGCTCAACTCTCTCCATAGAGGAGCTTTTCACGTTTTTGTCCAATTGCAAACATAACTTGGTCTATTCGCGTCATTACCTTATGAAACGTGGCACGAAGGCTCAAGTAGCAAGTTAGACTTTTAAGAGCACTAAATAGAGTACAACGGTCCACATTGATGCTTTGGAATTGCTCAACTCTCTCCATAGAGGAGCTTTTCACGTTTTTGTCCAATTGCAAACATAACTTGGTCTATTCGCGTCATTACCTTATGAAACGTGGCACGAAGGCTCAACTAGCAAGTTAGACTTTTAAGAGCACTAAATAGAGTACAACGGTCCACATTGATGCTTTGGAATTGCTCAACTCTCTCCATAGAGGAGCTTTTCACGTTTGTTGCAATTGCAAACATAACTTGGTCTATTCGCGTCATTACCTTATGAAACGTGGCACGAAGGCTCAACTAGCAAGTTAGACTTTTAAGAGCACTAAATAGAGTACAACGGTCCACATTGATGCTTTGGAATTGCTCAACTCTCTCCATAGAGGAGCTTTTCACGTTTTTGCAATTGCAAACATAACTTGGTCTATTCGCGTCATTACCTTATGAAACGTGGCACGAAGGCTCAAGTAGCAAGTTAGACTTTTAAGAGCACTAAATAGAGTACAACGGTCCACATTGATGCTTTGGAATTGCTCAACTCTCTCCATAGAGGAGCTTTTCACGTTTTTGTCCAATTGCAAACATAACTTGGTCTATTCGCGTCATTACCTTATGAAACGTGGCACGAAGGCTCAAGTAGCAAGTTAGACTTTTAAGAGCACTAAATAGAGTACAACGGTCCACATTGATGCTTTGGAATTGCTCAACTCTCTCCATAGAGGAGCTTTTCACATTTTTGTCCAATTGCAAACATAACTTGGTCTATTCGCGTCATTACCTTATGAAACGTGGCACGAAGGCTCAAGTAGCAAGTTAGACTTTTAAGAGCACTAAATAGAGTACAACGGTCCACATTGATGCTTTGGAATTGCTCAACTCTCTCCATAGAGGAGCTTTTCACGTTTTTGTGCAATTGCAAACATAACTTGGTCTATTCGCGTCATTACCTTATGAAACGTGGCACGAAGGCTCAACTAGCAAGTTAGACTTTTAAGAGCACTAAATAGAGTACAACGGTCCACATTGATGCTTTGGAATTGCTCAACTCTCTCCATAGAGGAGCTTTTCACGTTTTTGTCCAATTGCAAACATAACTTGGTCTATTCGCGTCATTACCTTATGAAACGTGGCACGAAGGCTCAAGTAGCAAGTTAGACTTTTAAGAGCACTAAATAGAGTACAACGGTCCACATTGATGCTTTGGAATTGCTCAACTCTCTCCATAGAGGAGCTTTTCACGTTTTTGTCAATTGCAAACATAACTTGGTCTATTCGCGTCATTACCTTATGAAACGTGGCACGAAGGCTCAAGTAGCAAGTTAGACTTTTAAGAGCACTAAATAGAGTACAACGGTCCACATTGATGCTTTGGAATTGCTCAACTCTCTCCATAGAGGAGCTTTTCACGTTTTTGTGCAATTGCAAACATAACTTGGTCTATTCGCGTCATTACCTTATGAAACGTGGCACGAAGGCTCAACTAGCAAGTTAGACTTTTAAGAGCACTAAATAGAGTACAACGGTCCACATTGATGCTTTGGAATTGCTCAACTCTTCCATAGAGGAGCTTTTCACATTTTGGCAATTGAAACATAACTTGGTCTATTCGCGTCTTTACCTTATGAAACGTGGCACGAAGGCTCAACTAGCAAGTTAGACTTTTAAGAGCACTAAATAGAGTACAACGGTCCACATTGATGCTTTGGAATTGCTCAACTCTCTCCATAGAGGAGCTTTTCACGTTTTTGTCCAATTGCAAACATAACTTGGTCTATTCGCGTCATTACCTTATGAAACGTGGCACGAAGGCTCAACTAGCAAGTTAGACTTTTAAGAGCACTAAATAGAGTACAACGGTCCACATTGATGCTTTGGAATTGCTCAACTCTCTCCATAGAGGAGCTTTTCACGTTTTTGTCCAATTGCAAACATAACTTGGTTATTCGCGTCATTACCTTATGAAACGTGGCACGAAGGCTCAAGTAGCAAGTTAGACTTTTAAGAGCACTAAATAGAGTACAACGGTCCACATTGATGCTTTGGAATTGCTCAACTCTCTCCATAGAGGAGCTTTTCACGTTTTTGTCCAATTGCAAACATAACTTGGTCTATTCGCGTCATTACCTTATGAAACGTGGCACGAAGGCTCAAGTAGCAAGTTAGACTTTTAAGAGCACTAAATAGAGTACAACGGTCCACATTGATGCTTTGGAATTGCTCAACTCTCTCCATAGAGGAGCTTTTCACGTTTTTGTCCAATTGCAAACATAACTTGGTCTATTCGCGTCATTACCTTATGAAACGTGGCACGAAGGCTCAAGTAGCAAGTTAGACTTTTAAGAGCACTAAATAGAGTACAACGGTCCACATTGATGCTTTGGAATTGCTCAACTCTCTCCATAGAGGAGCTTTTCACTTTTTGTGCAATTGCAAACATAACTTGGTCTATTCGCGTCATTACCTTATGAAACGTGGCACGAAGGCTCAACTAGCAAGTTAGACTTTTAAGAGCACTAAATAGAGTACAACGGTCCACATTGATGCTTTGGAATTGCTCAACTCTCTCCATAGAGGAGCTTTTCACGTTTTGTATTGCAAACATAACTTGGTCTATTCGCGTCATTACCTTATGAAACGTGGCACGAAGGCTCAAGTAGCAAGTTAGACTTTTAAGAGCACTAAATAGAGTACAACGGTCCACATTGATGCTTTGGAATTGCTCAACTCTCTCCATAGAGGAGCTTTTCACGTTTTTGTCCAATTGCAAACATAACTTGGTCTATTCGCGTCATTACCTTATGAAACGTGGCACGAAGGCTCAAGTAGCAAGTTAGACTTTTAAGAGCACTAAATAGAGTACAACGGTCCACATTGATGCTTTGGAATTGCTCAACTCTCTCCATAGAGGAGCTTTTCACGTTTTTGTGCAATTGCAAACATAACTTGGTCTATTCGCGTCATTACCTTATGAAACGTGGCACGAAGGCTCAACTAGCAAGTTAGACTTTTAAGAGCACTAAATAGAGTACAACGGTCCACATTGATGCTTTGGAATTGCTCAACTCTTCCATTGAGAGCTTTTCACTTTTGAGCAATTTGAGACATAACTTGGTCTATTCGCGTCTTTACCTTATGAAACGTGGCACGAAGGCTCAACTAGCAAGTTAGACTTTTAAGAGCACTAAATAGAGTACAACGGTCCACATTGATGCTTTGGAATTGCTCAACTCTCTCCATAGAGGAGCTTTTCACGTTTTTGTCCAATTGCAAACATAACTTGGTCTATTCGCGTCATTACCTTATGAAACGTGGCACGAAGGCTCAAGTAGCAAGTTAGACTTTTAAGAGCACTAAATAGAGTACAACGGTCCACATTGATGCTTTGGAATTGCTCAACTCTCTCCATAGAGGAGCTTTTCACGTTTTTGTGCAATTGCAAACATAACTTGGTCTATTCGCGTCATTACCTTATGAAACGTGGCACGAAGGCTCAACTAGCAAGTTAGACTTTTAAGAGCACTAAATAGAGTACAACGGTCCACATTGATGCTTTGGAATTGCTCAACTCTCTCCATAGAGGAGCTTTTCACGTTTTTGTCCAATTGCAAACATAACTTGGTCTATTCGCGTCATTACCTTATGAAACGTGGCACGAAGGCTCAAGTAGCAAGTTAGACTTTTAAGAGCACTAAATAGAGTACAACGGTCCACATTGATGCTTTGGAATTGCTCAACTCTCTCCATAGAGGAGCTTTTCACGTTTTTGTCCAATTGCAAACATAACTTGGTCTATTCGCGTCATTACCTTATGAAACGTGGCACGAAGGCTCAAGTAGCAAGTTAGACTTTTAAGAGCACTAAATAGAGTACAACGGTCCACATTGATGCTTTGGAATTGCTCAACTCTCTCCATAGAGGAGCTTTTCACGTTTTTGTGCAATTGCAAACATAACTTGGTCTATTCGCGTCATTACCTTATGAAACGTGGCACGAAGGCTCAACTAGCAAGTTAGACTTTTAAGAGCACTAAATAGAGTACAACGGTCCACATTGATGCTTTGGAATTGCTCAACTCTTCCATGAGGAGCTTTTCATCTTTGAGCAATTGAACATAACTTGTCTATTCGCGTCTTTACCTTACGAAACGTGGCACGAAGGCTCAACTAGCAAGTTAGACTTTTAAGAGCACTAAATAGAGTACAACGGTCCACATTGATGCTTTGGAATTGCTCAACTCTCTCCATAGAGGAGCTTTTCACGTTTTTGTCCAATTGCAAACATAACTTGGTCTATTCGCGTCATTACCTTATGAAACGTGGCACGAAGGCTCAAGTAGCAAGTTAGATTTTAAGAGCACTAAATAGAGTACAACGGTCCACATTGATGCTTTGGAATTGCTCAACTCTCTCCATAGAGGAGCTTTTCACGTTTTTGTCCAATTGCAAACATAACTTGGTCTATTCGCGTCATTACCTTATGAAACGTGGCACGAAGGCTCAAGTAGCAAGTTAGACTTTTAAGAGCACTAAATAGAGTACAACGGTCCACATTGATGCTTTGGAATTGCTCAACTCTCTCCATAGAGGAGCTTTTCACGTTTTTGTCCAATTGCAAACATAACTTGGTCTATTCGCGTCATTACCTTATGAAACGTGGCACGAAGGCTCAAGTAGCAAGTAGACTTTTAAGAGCACTAAATAGAGTACAACGGTCCACATTGATGCTTTGGAATTGCTCAACTCTCTCCATAGAGGAGCTTTTCACGTTTTGTCCAATTGCAAACATAACTTGGTCTATTCGCGTCATTACCTTATGAAACGTGGCACGAAGGCTCAAGTAGCAAGTTAGACTTTTAAGAGCACTAAATAGAGTACAACGGTCCACATTGATGCTTTGGAATTGCTCAACTCTCTCCATAGAGGAGCTTTTCACTTTTTGTGCAATTGCAAACATAACTTGGTCTATTCGCGTCATTACCTTATGAAACGTGGCACGAAGGCTCAACTAGCAAGTTAGACTTTTAAAGCACTAAATAGAGTACAACGGTCCACATTGATGCTTTGGAATTGCTCAACTCTCTCCATAGAGGAGCTTTTCACGTTTTTGTCCAATTGCAAACATAACTTGGTCTATTCGCGTCATTACCTTATGAAACGTGGCACGAAGGCTCAAGTAGAAGTTAGACTTTTAAGAGCACTAAATAGAGTACAACGGTCCACATTGATGCTTTGGAATTGCTCAACTCTCTCCATAGAGGAGCTTTTCACGTTTTTGTCCAATTGCAAACATAACTTGGTCTATTCGCGTCATTACCTTATGAAACGTGGCACGAAGGCTCAAGTAGCAAGTTAGACTTTTAAGAGAACTAAATAGAGTACAAGGTCCACATTGATGCTTTGGAATTGCTCAACTCTCTCCATAGAGGAGCTTTTCACGTTTTTGTGCAATTGCAAACATAACTTGGTCTATTCGCGTCATTACCTTATGAAACGTGGCACGAAGGCTCAACTAGCAAGTTAGACTTTTAAGAGCACTAAATAGAGTACAACGGTCCACATTGATGCTTTGGAATTGCTCAACTCTTCCATGAGGAGCTTTTCACATCTTTGAGCAATTTGAGACATAACTTGATCTATTCGCGTCTTTACCTTATGAAACGTGGCACGAAGGCTCAACTAGCAAGTTAGACTTTTAAGAGCACTAAATAGAGTACAACGGTCCACATTGATGCTTTGGAATTGCTCAACTCTCTCCATAGAGGAGCTTTTCACGTTTTTGTCCAATTGCAAACATAACTTGGTCTATTCGCGTCATTACCTTATGAAACGTGGCACGAAGGCTCAAGTAGAAGTTAGACTTTTAAGAGCACTAAATAGAGTACAACGGTCCACATTGATGCTTTGGAATTGCTCAACTCTCTCCATAGAGGAGCTTTTCACGTTTTTGTCCAATTGCAAACATAACTTGGTCTATTCGCGTCATTACCTTATGAAACGTGGCACGAAGGCTCAAGTAGCAAGTTAGACTTTTAAGAGAACTAAATAGAGTACAATGGTCCACATTGATGCTTTGGAATTGCTCAACTCTCTCCATAGAGGAGCTTTTCACGTTTTTGTGCAATTGCAAACATAACTTGGTCTATTCGCGTCATTACCTTATGAAACGTGGCACGAAGGCTCAACTAGCAAGTTAGACTTTTAAGAGCACTAAATAGAGTACAACAGTCCACATTGATGCTTTGGAATTGCTCAACTCTTTCCATTGAGGAGTGACCGACACCTAAGTGTGTGTGTGTACTTACCCCAAGTGTAGGGTATCGTCAAGTAATAAACCGGTGAGTCCGGTATCGATCCACGAGGAAGCAATGCAAATTTGAAGTGAATGATATGCAAATGACTAGCTAACACTAATAAACACAATGAATATCAAATAAAAGCAAGTAAAAGAAATGGGCCGAATGACTCGGTAGCATAAGCGATTTTGTAATCAAAGTGAGCACAAAGTGGATTTAAAACAATTAATTAAAAAAACCTAGTCTCTAGTCCGTCCCGGTGGCTACTCGGTTCTCATACTCAAGGTATCATTGCAAACACACACAACCATACACAATGCATTGTGTGATACTATCAATCATGCATATGCAAAGAGAATTGGGATATAAGACTTCAATTCATGCATGTAGGCCATCGGGTCTCTTAATCTACGATGAACGCAAAGGGATAAGCACCTAATATTATGGATTAATGTTCCCCCTTGGGGCTCGGCTTGGCTAACACCCTAGTTTCACACTCAAAGATCAATTAACCATAACTCTCCCATGCACATTCCTAAATTAACCCAAAACCCCATCATCAATACACATAATTAATAGCTATGCAATGAAAAACTCAATTAATTAAGGAAATCATGCAATGGGTTTAACAATTCTCAATCGAACACATTAGATGCAATCCCTAGACTATACAATCCAAGAATACAATCAAATATGTCATTCCCATAGATCCAATCACACAACTATCACGAAATTAAAAGAGAGAAATCGAAGCTACGATTCTTTGAGCATACCTTGAGTAATCGAAACCTTGCACCCACCGTTCGGGACTAGAAACTAGAAAGAGAACTTAGCCACTCATTATAATGAGAATAAACATCAATTTTATAGATGAAAACCAATGTTTACAAACAAGATCACAAGAACTAAGTAAAATCCTAGAGAGAGAAAGAGAGAGAAAAACAATGGAGGCAAGAAGTTGGAGGAGATGAATTGTGTGAAGGAAGACCCAATTTTAGGGTTTTCTTCTCTTTTTACAATAGAAAATACCTAACTACCCTTATAAAATCGTTTCCCATTGGTTACATACATGATTTACCCTAAGTGCCCTTGAAATTTCGGTGCAGAAAATTGCAGATTCGCCGTAGGTGTCCGGACGGGTGTCCGGACACTTCATGCGTCCATCAACTTTGAAGCCTCTGCCTCAATTTGTGAAGAAAGCGTCCGGACGGGTGTCCGGACAGGTGTCCGGACGGGTGTCCGGACAGGTGTCCGGACACCTTGGGAAGTGTCCCGACACCTCACAGCAAAAAGTGCCCAAAAAGTGCTCCAACTTGCCCGAACAAGGTCCGATTCCTACAAAACCAAGGGGAAACATTTGTAAGTGTAAAATTAAGCTAAAATGCAATCAAATACATTAACTAAGTGCTAGAACATCCTAATTAAAGGACATTAGAACCTCAAAATAGAGGTCCAATCACACCCCCCAACTTAGACGTTGCTAGTCCCTAGCAATGAAACCACTACCTAAAACTAAAATCTACTAAATAAAATCCTAACTCACTGACGTAGGCATCACGGTTGCATTTAGCGCATGCAACAAGCCTTTAAACCCCTAGGTCACCCCAGTGGACGAGTTGTAGTCTCGTGAGGGCTTATCAGAGCGATACCCACAAACACTTGCCAAGGGATCCACTATTACTTTGAAAGTACCATAAATGATTCTTAAATTCTCGCATGCAAGAAATAGAGCTAATCCCCTAATTCCCCTGCTTGGTCAAAAACATGCAAAATCTTTGGAAAATCAATCTCAATCCCCTTAAAAATGACCAAGAACATTTTATACTATGAAAAATATATGTGCAATCAAACTAGACAACTCAACATATTCACACAAGCAAAACCTTGTTATGGACCCTTTTGGTGTTCATAAATTCCCAATCCCAAATGTATACAAAAACATAAAAGCATTGTGCTAAGTGAATGACCTTACACAATTGAATTAAATGTATGTGCTTATAAAAGATAATTTGGATGGGCATAGCTTTGAGAAAGAAATCACCTACAAGAGCAATTAATTGCATTCACCAACTTACTTGCTTACCTTGGATCAAATTCATCAAAAGGTTAAATGGGTTGTAATGTGGTCATGGGACAAGGTAGGAAGAATTTGGATCTAGGTAACAAGTTGCAAGGTTAAGTTCAAACATGTGAGCTAAACTCTCATTGTTGTCACCCCTTCCATTGTACCACAATTTCAAACACTTCTCATCCTTTTACACACAAAGGATTAACTTTATTGCATACACCTTTTTTTTTTTTTTTTTTTTTTTTTTTTTTTTTTTTTTTTTTTTTTTTACAACAACCCTCATAATTTTTTTTCGTAATAAGGAGGGATAATATCACTACTGATTTATTTTTTCAAGCTCCTACTCAACCTTGCAACCAAATGTGGGAAATATTTAAGGAAGTGGTTCACACAAGGCTTGTAAGTGAACTAAAAAGGCTTAAAGGAAATTTAGGCTTATAATCACTCACAAATGACTAGGCTAGGCTCAAATCTCTCAACCTAATGAAATCATTCAATCCTAAGTCACAGGCAAGCGGCAAAATACAAAAAATCACACTTCTCAGCAATCAAATGTAATGGATGCAAAGCTACTGAAGAACACGCTCATAAGATGTCAAATGAATATCAATGAAAAACATCACCCGAAACCCAATGTGTATCAACGAAGAATGGCTCAAAGGAATGAGAAGGGTAAAAAGGTAATTTTTCAGACAAAAGGATCCAAAAACGCAGTCCTACAAATGCTTCAATGCCAAGATGTCTGCTTAACTACACAAGTTTATATTCCAACTAGGTCCCAATCATCCCAAGAAAGATTGATTACAATTATTCCACTCAATTGCATGTATCAACTTTACAAAAGAAATCAAGAAACCTACTCTACACTTGCACGTCTTGAACAAGAATAAGAAATTAACATTCAAATTGGTAGTGAATTCCAAAGGCCTCTACCCTTCCCCTCCTAAAGTCCATCTAGCATGTATGACACAACAAAGCGCAACACAATAAGATAAAGGGTAGGAAGTCATACCATACTCTTCAAAAGTGGTTGGAATCATGAGAAACGAAGCATGTCCTGAAAAAGTTAATACCAACCACACTATCCAAGCATGACACAACAAGACTTTTTTTTTTTTTTTTTTTTTTCAAATTTTTGATATTCACAAAAGCACACCAAAATAAAGCAAGTTTCACAATGGATTCACAATTCCCTCACCCCCACAACTTAAATGAGACATTGTCCCCAATGTCAAGAATGGAAAACAAGGCAAGAACAATTGTGAAATGCATTGTGAACATACAAAAACACACCAAGAATGAATAAAAAAATAATCTAACACTACATATTTAAAAGAGAGCTTTTTTTCACGCACACTAGGAAGGAGTGGGATCCACAAGGTCCCATTCTTCGGCCAATTCATTAAAATTTTCCAAGTATGGTTTCAAACGTTGGCCATTAACCTTAAAAGGTTTTCCACTCCTAGGATCATCAATGTCAATGCTTCCATATGGGGAAACCTTACGGATAATAAAAGGTCCGGTCCATTTGGTACGTAACTTCCCGGGAAACAAGTGTAACCGGGAGTTGTATAAAAGAACCTTTTGTCCCTCATGAAAAACTTTCCTCACAATGTGCTTGTCATGGTATCTTTTCATTTTAAGCTTAGCAATTTTAGCATTTTCAAAAGCATCATTCCTCAACTCCTCAATCTCTTGGATTTGGAGTTTGCGATGCCCCCCAACTTGATCGGTGGAGTCATTCAAAGTGCGAATGGCCCAATAGGCCTTGTGCTCCAATTCCACCGGCAAGTGGCAAGCCTTGCCATAGACAAGTCTATAAGGAGACATTCCAAGGGCAGTCTTATACGCAGTACGGTAAGCCCACAAAGCATCAATCAATTTTGAAGACCAATCTTTTCTATTGGACCAACCGTTTTTTTCAAGAATACGTTTAATCTCCCTATTTGCCAATTCCGCTTGGCCACTTGTTTGTGGATGATATGGGGTGCCAACTTTGTGCAAAATGCCATATCGTTTCATCAAAGTTCTAACCGGGGCATTGCAAAAGTGAGACCCACCATCACTTATGATGGCTCGAGGCATCCCAAATCTTGAGAAAATGTTTTCTTTTAAAAATTTTATCACAACTTGGTGATCATTTGTTCGAGAAGGGATGGCTTCTACCCATTTGGACACATAATCCACACCAACCAAGATATACAAATAACCAAATGAATTAGGGAAGGGTCCCATGAAGTCAATGGCCCAACAATCGAAAATTTCCAAAATGTTAATAGGTTGGAGGGGCATCATCTCACGTTTTCCTAAATTACCTAGCCTTTGGCAATTGTCACAAGATAGGCAATAAGCATGGACATCTTTGTGCAAAGAAGGCCAATATAAGCCACTTTGAAGAATTTTGGCTGCGGTCTTTTTGGAGGAAAATGGCCTCCACAAGCATATTTATGGCAAAAGGCCATGACACTTTCAAATTCATTATCGGGAATGCACCTCCTAATCACTTGATCAGAACAATACTTGAACAAATATGGGTCATCCCAAAAGAAGTTTCGCACATTGCGAAGAAATTTGGATCTATCAATCGTACTCCAATGAGATGGCATGTTTCCGGTCACCAAAAAGTTGGCAATGTCCGCATACCATGGAGTCAATTTAGAAGAGATGGCATTAGTGAGGAGGAGTTGTTCATCCGGGAAATGCTCATTGATGGGTAGGCCATGTGAAATCAAATTTTGTCCGGGAAGTCGAGAGAGATGGTCGGCTACTACATTCTCCACTCCTTTCTTATCTTTAATTTCAAGGTCAAATTCTTGAAGTAAGAGAATCCATCTTAACAACCTAGGCTTGGCATCAGCTTTTGAAAGTAGATACTTCAAAGCTGCATGGTCGGTAAAGATGATGATTTTCGAGCCAACCAAATAGGACCTAAACTTGTCCAAAGCAAAGACTATAGCTAGTAATTCCTTTTCGGTGGTGGTATAATTCACTTGAGCATCATTCAAAGTCTTACTAGCATAGTATATAACATGAGCATTCTTTTCTCTTCTTTGTCCTAGGACCGCCCCAACCGCCACATCACTTGCATCACACATGAGTTCAAAGGGCATACTCCAATCGGGAGTTTGCATAATGGGTGCGGTGGTTAGGGCACCTTTCAAATCATCAAAGGCTTGTTGACATTGTGGTGGTCCATTCAAAAGAGACATCTTGAGCAAGCAAGTTACTTAAAGGTTGGCAATGGAACTAAAAGAATTAATGAACCTTCTATAGAAACCCGCATGACCCAAAAAAGATCTCACATCTTTAACACATGTAGGGGGAGGTAACTTTTGAATTAATTCAATTTTTGCCTTGTCAACCTCTATCCCTTTGGATGACACAATGTGTCCCAATACAATTCCATGTGTCACCATGAAATGACACTTTTCCCAATTGAGAACCAATTGGCTCTCCTCACATCTTTTTAACACACATGCCAAATTAGCAAGGCATTGGTCATAGGTATCTCCGTAAACCGAGAAATCGTCCATAAAGACCTCCACAATCTTCTCAACCATGTCACTAAAGATACTCATCATGCACCTTTGAAAGGTAGCCGGAGCATTGCATAACCCAAAAGGCATGCGTCTATAAGCAAAAGTTCCGAATGGACATGTGAATGTGGTCTTGTCTTGGTCTTCTAAGGCAATCTCTATTTGATTATATCCAGAATACCCATCAAGGAAGCAATAATAGGCTCGACCCGCTACTCTCTCAAGGACTTGGTCAAGGAAGGGTAAGGGAAAATGGTCCTTTCTAGTAACCATATTGAGTCTACGGTAGTCAATACACATACGCCACCCGGTTTGAATTCGAGTGGGCACCAATTCGTTCTTGTCATTCATAACTACCGTAACTCCGGACTTTTTGGGGACCACTTGGGTAGGAGATACCCATTTGGAATCCGCAATGGGATAAATGATCCCCGCGTCAAGCAATTTTAGTACCTCCCCCCTAACTACCTCCTTCATGTTCGGATTTAAACGTCTTTGCATTTGTCTAATGGGCTTAGCTTCCTCTTCCATGTAAATCCTATGAGTACAAACCAAAGGACTAATACCCTTCAAATCAGCAATTGTCCAACCTATTGCCCTTCTATACCTTTGCAACACTTGGACAAGTTTCTCTTCTTGGGAAGAAGTAAGTAGGGAAGATATCACAACAGGGTATGACTCATTTTCTCCCAAAAACACATATTTCAGCTCACTTGGTAAGGGTTTCCTTTCCGGTGTTGGTGGCTGCTCTAAAGATGATTCAAGCTTAGTCTTGGAAGGTTCTAATTCCTCAATGGGTGGGTTGAATCGTCCTATGCTATGGATAGCTAAAGACTCCAAAATCTCATTAATTTCCTCTTCCTCAACTAAAAATTGACTACCTTTTTCACTCGAAGCTAGCACACATTCCACCGAATCCCTAGCAAGAGTTTTCTCTAAGTTCTCCTCAACATATGAATGGATCCAATCTACTTCCCTAATGTCTTCAAACTCTCCCATTTGCTTAGACACATTAAAGATGTTCATCTCCGCTGTCATATTCCCAAAAGATAGCACCATGACACCATTCCTACAATTGATCAAAGCATTTGAAGTTGCTAGGAAGGGTCTACCTAGAAGGACTGAGATTGGTTTGCTAAAGCTAGGGAGGGGTTGAGTATCTAAAACCACAAAGTCAACCGGGAAATAGAATTCATCCACTTGAACTAGCACATCTTCAACTATTCCTCTAGGAATCTTGACGGATCTATCGGCTAGTTGCAAGGTAATTCTTGTAGGCTTAAGCTCACCTAACCCCAATTGTTGATAGACCGAGTATGGAAGGAGATTAACACTAGCACCTAAATCCAACAATGCTTGTTCAATCCTATGGTTCCCTATGACTATTGGAATGGTAGGGCAACCGGGATCCTTATATTTAGGTGGAGTGGTGGCTTGTAAGATGGAGCTTGCTTGCTCCGTAAGAAAAGCCTTCTCCTTCACATTCAATTTGCGTTTCACGGTACACAAATCCTTGAGGAACTTTGCGTACGAGGGAACTTGTTTGATGGCATCTAAAAGAGGTATGTTCACTTTCACTTGTTTGAAAAGTTCAAACATCTCTTTGTGTAGAGCCTCATTGGTTTTCTTCCCTAAGCGGTGAGGAAATGGTGGCCTTGGGATACACTCTCTATCCTTAGATGTGTCTACCCTTGTCCTATGTGATTGCCCCTCACTCTCCTCTTCTCCTCTTGGTATTTTCTCACATTTTTTTGAATTTCTGGATGAAGTGTCCGGACAATCCAAAATAGGTGTCCGAACACTTGCACCTAGTGAATCATTTCCCTGCACAAATTTCTCCAAACTCTCTTCCTTTCCACTATTTCCTTTGTCCTTTTTTCCCACTCTATCACCAAAATTCTGCACATCATCACTTTGATCAACATTCTCATTTGGTATGGGTCTATCCACAATGCGTCCATTCCTCAAAGTGAGGATGGATTGGGCTTGTTCATGTCCACTCACCCCCCCACTAGTAGATTCTAGCAAATTGGCTTGTTTGGATGGATTGGGGTATGGTTGAGCTGGGAATTTACCCTTCTCATATGTGGTGAGAGCCTGGGTGACCTTAGTGATTTGACTCTTAATATCCTCAATGGCCCTATTGGTCTGTTCTTGGAATTTGGTGGCCTTTTGATTCTCCCCTATTTGAGCTTGCATGAAAATGTTAAGAGTGTCTTCAAGAGACCTCTTAGGAGGTGGAATGTAAGGTTGTGGAGGTGGTTGTGCAACACTTGGAGGAGGCAATTGTTGTTGGGGTGGATTGGGGAGTGATTGGGATTGAACATTCCCATCATTCCTCCACCCAAAGTTTGGATGATTCCTCCAAGGGTAATTCTCATTGTACGAATTGTTGCCTTGGTGATTGGTAGGGTAGGGCTTCCTTAAGTTCTGAGAATTGTTCCCATTGTAACCTTGCCCAAATAGGACTTCCTTACAAGCCGGTAAGGCATTACACTCATCCGTCCTATGATCCCTACTTTCACACAAAGTACAAGCAACTTGTTCATCAACACCAACTGCATTTATAGGGGCCTTTTGTGACTCTAAGGACTCCAATTTCTTGGACAACAAAGCAAGTTTAGCATGCACATCATCATTTTCATTCAACACAAACTTGCCACTAGAGTTTGGCACAACCTCATGTCGGGTTAAGGGAGGAGCTTCCCAAGATCGGGATTCCTCCGCCAACCCATCAAAGAAAGTAAATGCTTCATTGGCATCCCTATTCAAAAAGTCACCTTGAGTCATAGTGGAAACCAATTTCTTCAAAGATGGAGTCAAAGATTTGTGGAAGAAATTCACAATTTGAAATTTTTGAAATCCATGGTGAGGACACATAAACAACAAATCTTTAAACCTCTCCCAAGCTTGGAAGAAAGTTTCATGTTCTTTGCAATGAAAATTCATGATTTGTGTTTGATAAGAAATGGTACGGTGGGAAGGAAAATATTTGTTGAGAAATTCTTCTTGCATTGCCGCCCAAGTCGCAATGGATTGGGGGCGCAAGTTCTCAAACCATTGTTTTGCATGATCCTTCAAAGAGAATGGAAAAAGTTTGAGTCTCAAAATTTCTTGTGTGCATGTAACATCACCAAAAGTAGTACACACCGATTCAAAATCACGCACATGTGAATAGGGTCGTTCCGATTCCATTCCATGGAATTTGGGAATCATTTGGAACATGGATGGTTTAAGGCTCACATTTTGTTGGTTCGGTGGCATGATGATGCAAGAAGGTTGAGTTTGCCTTGCGGGATGCGTAAGCTCCCTCAAAGTGCGATGCTCTTGGGCATGAATGTACTCCACAGGAGGAGGTGCATGTAAATTTTGTCCGAAGGGAGCATATTGTGGCACTTGTGGCATTGGATAATACATGGGATGCACATAATTGTATGGGGGAGGTATATGATATGCGGGAGGCATATTGGGAGGTTGGTAGACATTTTGTGGGGCGATTTGTGCCATGTCGTCTTGTTGAAGTGGTTGAGGTGCATTTTGCAAAGCATGCTCAACTTGAACATTTGGTAAATTTTGGGCATTTGGCACATTTTGGGCATTTGGCACATTTTGGGCATTTGGCACATTTTGGGCATCTTGCCCTTGTGCCGGATTCATCAATTCATCAATGTTCACACGTTGCAAAAGACGACGCAATACATCGAGATTGATATCACCCCCACGTACACTCCCTGCATCACTCGCATTTATGTCACCACCTCTCCCATCTCTATTAGACCCATGCCCACTAACACTATCTCTAAGATGAGACATGATGGCAAGGAACAATAGCAAGTAGCACACGAAAGTAGCGATCAACCACGTCAAGCAACACAAGATTTTTTTTTTTTTTTTAATTTTTTTTTTCAATTAATGAACAACCAAGAACAAGAGCAAATATAGGAATAGAACAACGATCAACCGTAGGAACAATAACACACCAAGATGTAGCAAGTAGTGATAGAAAGAAAAATGCGCAAAGCTCTCTCAAACAACGTATCACTACCAAGCAGCAAACAAGGTGGCATCCATCGCCCACAGGAATCTAAGTTAGCCCCATCCGCCAAGTTCTCCTCACAAATTTTTTTTTTTTTCCGCTCTTTTTCAGCAACTACACTAAATCAACTACACTAGAAAGCAAGTAAAAGGGAGGAACGAAGTTACCCTTGAAGCGTGACCGTGCTCCTTCCTTATTTGATGGTGTTTAATAGCATAGAGCTAGCATCTACAAGCCACCCAGCTCCTTCTTTGACATCCGCTTCCCCGGCAACGGCGCCAAAAACTTGACCGACACCTAAGTGTGTGTGTGTACTTACCCCAAGTGTAGGGTATCGTCAAGTAATAAACCGGTGAGTCCGGTATCGATCCACGAGGAAGCAATGCAAATTTGAAGTGAATGATATGCAAATGACTAGCTAACACTAATAAACACAATGAATATCAAATAAAAGCAAGTAAAAGAAATGGGCCGAATGACTCGGTAGCATAAGCGATTTTGTAATCAAAGTGAGCACAAAGTGGATTTAAAACAATTAATTAAAAAAACCTAGTCTCTAGTCCGTCCCGGTGGCTACTCGGTTCTCATACTCAAGGTATCATTGCAAACACACACAACCATACACAATGCATTGTGTGATACTATCAATCATGCATATGCAAAGAGAATTGGGATATAAGACTTCAATTCATGCATGTAGGCCATCGGGTCTCTTAATCTACGATGAACGCAAAGGGATAAGCACCTAATATTATGGATTAATGTTCCCCCTTGGGGCTCGGCTTGGCTAACACCCTAGTTTCACACTCAAAGATCAATTAACCATAACTCTCCCATGCACATTCCTAAATTAACCCAAAACCCCATCATCAATACACATAATTAATAGCTATGCAATGAAAAACTCAATTAATTAAGGAAATCATGCAATGGGTTTAACAATTCTCAATCGAACACATTAGATGCAATCCCTAGACTATACAATCCAAGAATACAATCAAATATGTCATTCCCATAGATCCAATCACACAACTATCACGAAATTAAAAGAGAGAAATCGAAGCTACGATTCTTTGAGCATACCTTGAGTAATCGAAACCTTGCACCCACCGTTCGGGACTAGAAACTAGAAAGAGAACTTAGCCACTCATTATAATGAGAATAAACATCAATTTTATAGATGAAAACCAATGTTTACAAACAAGATCACAAGAACTAAGTAAAATCCTAGAGAGAGAAAGAGAGAGAAAAACAATGGAGGCAAGAAGTTGGAGGAGATGAATTGTGTGAAGGAAGACCCAATTTTAGGGTTTTCTTCTCTTTTTACAATAGAAAATACCTAACTACCCTTATAAAATCGTTTCCCATTGGTTACATACATGATTTACCCTAAGTGCCCTTGAAATTTCGGTGCAGAAAATTGCAGATTCGCCGTAGGTGTCCGGACGGGTGTCCGGACACTTCATGCGTCCATCAACTTTGAAGCCTCTGCCTCAATTTGTGAAGAAAGCGTCCGGACGGGTGTCCGGACAGGTGTCCGGACGGGTGTCCGGACAGGTGTCCGGACACCTTGGGAAGTGTCCCGACACCTCACAGCAAAAAGTGCCCAAAAAGTGCTCCAACTTGCCCGAACAAGGTCCGATTCCTACAAAACCAAGGGGAAACATTTGTAAGTGTAAAATTAAGCTAAAATGCAATCAAATACATTAACTAAGTGCTAGAACATCCTAATTAAAGGACATTAGAACCTCAAAATAGAGGTCCAATCAAGGAGCTTTTCACATCTTTGAGCAATTTGAGACATAACTTGATCTATTCGCGTCTTTACCTTATGAAACGTGGCACGAAGGCTCAACTAGCAAGTTAGACTTTTAAGAGCACTAAATAGAGTACAACGGTCCACATTGATGCTTTGGAATTGCTCAACTCTCTCCATAGAGGAGCTTTTCACGTTTTTGTCCAATTGCAAACATAACTTGGTCTATTCGCGTCATTACCTTATGAAACGTGGCACGAAGGCTCAAGTAGCAAGGTAGACTTTTAAGAGCACTAAATAGAGTACAACGGTCCACATTGATGCTTTGGAATTGCTCAACTCTCTCCATAGAGGAGCGTTTCACGTTTTTGTCCAATTGCAAACATAACTTGGTCTATTCGCGTCATTACCTTATGAAACGTGGCACGAAGGCTCAAGTAGCAAGTTAGACTTTTAAGAGCACTAAATAGAGTACAACGGTCCACATTGATGCTTTGGAATTGCTCAACTCTCTCCATAGAGGAGCTTTTCACCTTTTTGTGCAATTGCAAACATAACTTGGTCTATTCGCGTCATTACCTTATGAAACGTGGCACGAAGGCTCAACTAGCAAGTTAGACTTTTAAAAGCACTAAATAGAGTACAACGGTCCACATTGATGCTTTGGAATTGCTCAACTCTCTCCATAGAGGAGCTTTTCACGTTTTTGTCCAATTGCAAACATAACTTGGTCTATTCGCGTCATTACCTTATGAAACGTGGCACGAAGGCTCAAGTAGGAAGTTAGACTTTTAAGAGCACTAAATAGAGTACAACGGTCCACATTGATGCTTTGGAATTGCTCAACTCTCTCCATGGAGGAGCTTTTCACGTTTTTGTCCAATTGCAAACATAACTTGGTCTATTCGCGTCATTACCTTATGAAACGTGGCACGAAGGCTCAAGTAGCAAGTTAGACTTTTAAGAGAACTAAATAGAGTACAATGGTCCACATTGATGCTTTGGAATTGCTCAACTCTCTCCATAGAGGAGCTTTTCACGTTTTTGTGCAATTGCAAACATAACTTGGTCTATTCGCGTCATTACCTTATGAAACGTGGCACGAAGGCTCAACTAGCAAGTTAGACTTTTAAGAGCACTAAATAGAGTACAACAGTCCACATTGATGCTTTGGAATTGCTCAACTCTTTCCATTGAGGAGCTTTTCACATCTTTGAGCAATTTGAGACATAACTTGATCTATTCGCGTCTTTACCTTATGAAACGTGGCACGAAGGCTCAACTAGCAAGTTAGACTTTTAAGAGCACTAAATAGAGTACAACGGTCCACATTGATGCTTTGGAATTGCTCAACTCTCTCCATAGAGGAGCTTTTCACGTTTTTGTCCAATTGCAAACATAACTTGGTCTATTCGCGTCATTACCTTATGAAACGTGGCACGAAGGCTCAAGTAGCAAGTTAGAATTTTAAGAGCACTAAATAGGGTACAACGGTCCACATTGATGCTTTGGAATTGCTCAACTCTCTCCATAGAGGAGCTTTTCACGTTTTTGTCCAATTGCAAACATAACTTGGTCTATTCGCGTCATTACCTTATGAAACGTGGCACGAAGGCTCAAGTAGCAAGTTAGACTTTTAAGAGCACTAAATAGAGTACAACGGTCCACATTGATGCTTTGGAATTGCTCAACTCTCTCCATAGAGGAGCTTTTCACGTTTTTGTCCAATTGCAAACATAACTTGGTCTATTCGCGTCATTACCTTATGAAACGTGGCACGAAGGCTCAAGTAGCAAGGTAGACTTTTAAGAGCACTAAATAGAGTACAACGGTCCACATTGATGCTTTGGAATTGCTCAACTCTCTCCATAGAGGAGCTTTTCACGTTTTTGTCCAATTGCAAACATAACTTGGTCTATTCGCGTCATTACCTTATGAAACGTGGCACGAAGGCTCAAGTAGCAAGTTAGACTTTTAAGAGCACTAAATAGAGTACAACGGTCCACATTGATGCTTTGGAATTGCTCAACTCTCTCCATAGAGGAGCTTTTCACCTTTTTGTGCAATTGCAAACATAACTTGGTCTATTCACGTCATTACCTTATGAAACGTGGCACGAAGGCTCAACTAGCAAGTTAGACTTTTAAGAGCACTAAATAGAGTACAACGGTCCACATTGATGCTTTGGAATTGCTCAACTCTCTTCAAGGAGGAGCTTTTCACGTTTTTGTGCAATTGCAAACATAACTTGGTCTATTCGCGTCTTTACCTTATGAAACGTGGCACGAAGGCTCAACTAGCAAGTTAGACTTTTAAGAGCACTAAATAGAGTACAACAGTCCACATTGATGCTTTGGAATTGCTCAACTCTCTCCATACAGGAGCTGTTCATGTTTTTGTGCAATTGGAAACATAACTTGGTCTATTCGCGTCTTTACCTTACGAAACGTGGCACGAAGGCTCAACTAGCAAGTTAGACTTTTAAGAGCACTAAATAGAGTACAACGGTCCACATTGATGCTTTGGAATTGCTCAACTCTCTTCAAGGAGGAGCTCTTCACGTTTTTGTGCAATTGCAAACGTAACTTGGTCTATTCGCGTCTTTACCTTATGAAACGTGGCACGAAGGCTCAACTAGCAAGTTAGACTTTTAAGAGCACTAACTAGAGTACAACGGTCCACATTGATGCTTTGGAATTGCTCAACTCTCTCCATACAGAAGCTGTTCATGTTTTTGTGCAATTGCAAACATAACTTGGTCTATTCGCGTCTTTACCTTACGAAACGTGGCACGAAGGCTCAACTAGCAAGTTATTATTTTAAGAGCACTAACTAGAGTACAACGGTCCACATTGATGCTTTGGAATTGCTCAACTCTCTCCATAGAGGATCTTTTCACGTTTTTTTCTACTTGCAAACATAACTTGGTCTATTCACGTCATTACCTTATGAAACGTGGCACGAAGGCTCAACTAGCAAGTTAGACTTTTAAGAGCACTAAATAGAGTACAACGGTCCACATTGATGCTTTGGAATTGCTCAGCTCTCTCCATAGAGGAGCTTTTCACGTTTTTGTCCAATTGCAAACATAACTTGGTCTATTCGCGTCATTACCTTATGAAACGTGGCACGAAGGCTCAACTAGCTGGTTAGACTTTTAAGAGCACTAAATAGAGTACAACGGTCCACATTGATGCTTTGGAATTGCTCAACTCTCTCCATAGAGGAGCTTTTCACCTTTTTGTGCAATTGCAAACATAACTTGGTCTATTCGCGTCATTACCTTATGAAACGTGGCACGAAGGCTCAACTAGAAAGTTAGACTTTTAAGAGCACTAAATAGAGTACAACGGTCCACATTGATGCTTTGGAATTGCTCAACTCTCTCCATACAGGAGCTGTTCATGTTTTTGTGCAATTGGAAACATAACTTGGTCTATTCGCGTCTTTACCTTACGAAACGTGGCACGAAGGCTCAACTAGCAAGTTAGACTTTTAAGAGCACTAAATAGAGTACAACGGTCCACATTGATGCTTTGGAATTGCTCAACTCTCTTCAAGGAGGAGCTTTTCACGTTTTTGTGCAATTGCAAACATAACTTGGTCTATTCGCGTCTTTACCTTATGAAACGTGGCACGAAGGCTCAACTAGCAAGTTAGACTTTTAAGAGCACTAACTAGAGTACAACGGTCCACATTGATGCTTTGGAATTGCTCAACTCTCTCCATACATAAGCTGTTCATGTTTTTGTGCAATTGCAAACATAACTTGGTCTATTCGCGTCTTTACCTTACGAAACGTGGCACGAAGGCTCAACTAGCAAGTTATAATTTTAAGAGCACTAACTAGAGTACAACGGTCCACATTGATGCTTTGGAATTGCTCAACTCTCTCCATAGAGGATCTTTTCACGTTTTTTTCTACTTGCAAACATAACTTGGTCTATTCACGTCATTACCTTATGAAACGTGGCACGAAGGCTCAACTAGCAAGTTAGACTTTTAAGAGCACTAAATAGAGTACAACGGTCCACATTGATGCTTTGGAATTGCTCAGCTCTCTCCATAGAGGAGCTTTTCACGTTTTTGTCCAATTGCAAACATAACTTGGTCTATTCGCGTCATTACCTTATGAAACGTGGCACGAAGGCTCAACTAGCTGGTTAGACTTTTAAGAGCACTAAATAGAGTACAACGGTCCACATTGATGCTTTGGAATTGCTCAACTCTCTCCATAGAGGAGCTTTTCACCTTTTTGTGCAATTGCAAACATAACTTGGTCTATTCGCGTCATTACCTTATGAAACGTGGCACGAAGGCTCAACTAGAAAGTTAGACTTTTAAGAGCACTAAATAGAGTACAACGGTCCACATTGATGTATTGGAATTGCTTAACTCTCTCCATAGAGGAGCTTTTCACGTTTTTGTGCAATTGCAAACATAACTTGGTCTATTCGCTTCTTTACCTCACGAAACGTGGCACGAGGGCTCAACTAGCAAGTTTTACTTTTAAGAGCACTAAATAGAGTACAACGGTCCACATTGATGCTTTCGAATTGCTCAACTCTCTGCATAGAGGAGCTGTTCATGTTTTTGTGCAATTTCAAACATAACTTGGTCTCTTCGCGTCTTTACCTTACGAAACGTGGCACGAAGGCTCAACTAGCAAGTTAGACTTTTAAGAGCACTAAATAGAGTACAACAGTCCACATTGATGCTTTGGAATTGCTCAACTCTCTCCATAGAGGAGCTGTTCATGTTTTTGTGCAATTGCAAACATAACTTGGTCTGTTCGCGTCTTTACCTTACGAACGTGGCACGAAGGCTCAACTAGCAAGTTATAATTTTAAGAGCACTAACTAGAGTACAACGGTCCACATTGATGCTTTGGAATTGCTCAACTCTCTCCATAGAGGAGCTTTTCACGTTTTTGTCTAATTGCAAACATAACTTGGTCTATTCGCGTCATTACCTTATGAAACGTGGCACGAAGGCTCAACTAGCTGGTTAGACTTTTAAGAGCACTAAATAGAGTACAACGGTCCACATTGATGCTTTCGAATTGCTCAACTCTCTCCATACAGGAGCTTTTCACGTTTTTCTGTAATTTTAAACATAACTTGGTCTCTTCGCATCTTTACCTTACGTAACGTGGCACGAAGGCTCAACTAGCCAGTTAGACTTTTAACAGCACTCAATAGAGAACAACGGTCCACATTGATGCTTTGGAATCGCTCAACTCTCTTCAGTGAGGAGCTTTTCACATCTTTGAACAATTTGAGACATAACTTAGTCTATTCGCGTCTTTACCTTATGAAACATGGCACGAAGGCTCAACTAGCAAGTTAGACTTTTAAGAGCACTAAATAGAGTACAACGGTCCACATTGATGCTTTGGAATTGCTCAACTCTCTCCATAGAGAAGCTTTCACGTTTTTGTGCAATTGCAAAAATAACTTGGTCTATTCGCGTCATTACCTTATGAAACGTGGCACGAAGGCTCAAGTAGGAAGTTAGAATTTTAAGAGCACTAAATAGAGTACAACGGTCCACATTGATGCTTTGGAATTGCTCAACTCTCTCCATAGAGGAGCTTTTCACCTTTTTGTGCAATTGCAAACATAACTTGGTCTATTCGCGTCATTACCTTATGAAACGTGGCACGAAGGCTCAACTAGCAAGTTAGACTTTTAAGAGCACTAACTAGAGTACAACGGTCCACATTGATGCTTTGGAATTGCTCAACTCTCTCCATACAGAAGCTGTTCATGTTTTTGTGCAATTGCAAACATAACTTGGTCTATTCGCGTCTTTACCTTACGAAACGTGGCACGAAGGCTCAACTAGCAAGTTATAATTTTAAGAGCACTAACTAGAGTACAACGGTCCACATTGATGCTTTGGAATTGCTCAACTCTCTCCATAGAGGATCTTTTCACGTTTTTTTCTACTTGCAAACATAACTTGGTCTATTCACGTCATTACCTTATGAAACGTGGCACGAAGGCTCAACTAGCAAGTTAGACTTTTAAGAGCACTAAATAGAGTACAACGGTCCACATTGATGCTTTGGAATTGCTCAGCTCTCTCCATAGAGGAGCTTTTCACGTTTTTGTCCAATTGCAAACATAACTTGGTCTATTCGCGTCATTACCTTATGAAACGTGGCACGAAGGCTCAACTAGCTGGTTAGACTTTTAAGAGCACTAAATAGAGTACAACGGTCCACATTGATGCTTTGGAATTGCTCAACTCTCTCCATAGAGGAGCTTTTCACCTTTTTGTGCAATTGCAAACATAACTTGGTCTATTCGCGTCATTACCTTATGAAACGTGGCACGAAGGCTCAACTAGAAAGTTAGACTTTTAAGAGCACTAAATAGAGTACAACGGTCCACATTGATGCTTTGGAATTGCTCAACTCTCTCCATACAGGAGCTGTTCATGTTTTTGTGCAATTGGAAACATAACTTGGTCTATTCGCGTCTTTACCTTACGAAACGTGGCACGAAGGCTCAACTAGCAAGTTAGACTTTTAAGAGCACTAAATAGAGTACAACGGTCCACATTGATGCTTTGGAATTGCTCAACTCTCTTCAAGGAGGAGCTTTTCACGTTTTTGTGCAATTGCAAACATAACTTGGTCTATTCGCGTCTTTACCTTATGAAACGTGGCACGAAGGCTCAACTAGCAAGTTAGACTTTTAAGAGCACTAACTAGAGTACAACGGTCCACATTGATGCTTTGGAATTGCTCAACTCTCTCCATACAGAAGCTGTTCATGTTTTTGTGCAATTGCAAACATAACTTGGTCTATTCGCGTCTTTACCTTACGAAACGTGGCACGAAGGCTCAACTAGCAAGTTATAATTTTAAGAGCACTAACTAGAGTACAACGGTCCACATTGATGCTTTGGAATTGCTCAACTCTCTCCATAGAGGATCTTTTCACGTTTTTTTCTACTTGCAAACATAACTTGGTCTATTCACGTCATTACCTTATGAAACGTGGCACGAAGGCTCAACTAGCAAGTTAGACTTTTAAGAGCACTAAATAGAGTACAACGGTCCACATTGATGCTTTGGAATTGCTCAGCTCTCTCCATAGAGGAGCTTTTCACGTTTTTGTCCAATTGCAAACATAACTTGGTCTATTCGCGTCATTACCTTATGAAACGTGGCACGAAGGCTCAACTAGCTGGTTAGACTTTTAAGAGCACTAAATAGAGTACAACGGTCCACATTGATGCTTTGGAATTGCTCAACTCTCTCCATAGAGGAGCTTTTCACCTTTTTGTGCAATTGCAAACATAACTTGGTCTATTCGCGTCATTACCTTATGAAACGTGGCACGAAGGCTCAACTAGAAAGTTAGACTTTTAAGAGCACTAAATAGAGTACAACGGTCCACATTGATGTATTGGAATTGCTTAACTCTCTCCATAGAGGAGCTTTTCACGTTTTTTGTGCAATTGCAAACATAACTTGGTCTATTCGCTTCTTTACCTCACGAAACGTGGCACGAGGGCTCAACTAGAAAGTTTTACTTTTAAGAGCACTAAATAGAGTACAACGGTCCACATTGATGCTTTCGAATTGCTCAACTCTCTGCATAGAGGAGCTGTTCATGTTTTTGTGCAATTTCAAACATAACTTGATCTATTCGCGTCATTACCTTATGAAACGTGGCACGAAGGCTCAACTAGAAAGTTAGACTTTTAAGAGCACTAAATAGAGTACAACGGTCCACATTGATGTATTGGAATTGCTTAACTCTCTCCATAGAGGAGCTTTTCACGTTTTTTGTGCAATTGCAAACATAACTTGGTCTATTCGCTTCTTTACCTCACGAAACGTGGCACGAGGGCTCAACTAGCAAGTTTTACTTTTAAGAGCACTAAATAGAGTACAACGGTCCACATTGATGCTTTCGAATTGCTCAACTCTCTGCATAGAGGAGCTGTTCATGTTTTTGTGCAATTTCAAACATAACTTGGTCTCTTCGCGTCTTTACCTTACGAAACGTGGCACGAAGGCTCAACTAGCAAGTTAGACTTTTAAGAGCACTAAATAGAGTACAACAGTCCACATTGATGCTTTGGAATTGCTCAACTCTCTCCATAGAGGAGCTGTTCATGTTTTTGTGCAATTGCAAACATAACTTGGTCTGTTCGCGTCTTTACCTTACGAAACGTGGCACGAAGGCTCAACTAGCAAGTTATAATTTTAAGAGCACTAACTAGAGTACAACGGTCCACATTGATGCTTTGGAATTGCTCAACTCTCTCCATAGAGGAGCTTTTCACGTTTTTGTCTAATTGCAAACATAACTTGGTCTATTCGCGTCATTACCTTATGAAACGTGGCACGAAGGCTCAACTAGCTGGTTAGACTTTTAAGAGCACTAAATAGAGTACAACGGTCCACATTGATGCTTTCGAATTGCTCAACTCTCTCCATACAGGAGCTTTTCACGTTTTTCTGTAATTTTAAACATAACTTGGTCTCTTCGCATCTTTACCTTACGTAACGTGGCACGAAGGCTCAACTAGCCAGTTAGACTTTTAACAGCACTCAATAGAGAACAACGGTCCACATTGATGCTTTGGAATCGCTCAACTCTCTTCAGTGAGGAGCTTTTCACATCTTTGAACAATTTGAGACATAACTTAGGTCTATTCGCGTCTTTACCTTATGAAACATGGCACGAAGGCTCAACTAGCAAGTTAGACTTTTAAGAGCACTAAATAGAGTACAACGGTCCACATTGATGCTTTGGAATTGCTCAACTCTCTCCATAGAGAAGCTTTCACGTTTTGTGCAATTGCAAAAATAACTTGGTCTATTCGCGTCATTACCTTATGAAACGTGGCACGAAGGCTCAAGTAGGAAGTTAGAATTTTAAGAGCACTAAATAGAGTACAACGGTCCACATTGATGCTTTTGGAATTGCTCAACTCTCTCCATAGAGGAGCTTTTCACCTTTTTGTGCAATTGCAAACATAACTTGGTCTATTCGCGTCATTACCTTATGAAACGTGGCACGAAGGCTCAACTAGCAAGTTAGACTTTTAAGAGCACTAACTAGAGTACAACGGTCCACATTGATGCTTTGGAATTGCTCAACTCTCTCCATACAGAAGCTGTTCATGTTTTTGTGCAATTGCAAACATAACTTGGTCTATTCGCGTCTTTACCTTACGAAACGTGGCACGAAGGCTCAACTAGCAAGTTATAATTTTAAGAGCACTAACTAGAGTACAACGGTCCACATTGATGCTTTGGAATTGCTCAACTCTCTCCATAGAGGATCTTTTCAACGTTTTTTTCTACTTGCAAACATAACTTGGTCTATTCACGTCATTACCTTATGAAACGTGGCACGAAGGCTCAACTAGCAAGTTAGACTTTTAAGAGCACTAAATAGAGTACAACGGTCCACATTGATGCTTTGGAATTGCTCAGCTCTCTCCATAGAGGAGCTTTTCACGTTTTTGTCCAATTGCAAACATAACTTGGTCTATTCGCGTCATTACCTTATGAAACGTGGCACGAAGGCTCAACTAGCTGGTTAGACTTTTAAGAGCACTAAATAGAGTACAACGGTCCACATTGATGCTTTGGAATTGCTCAACTCTCTCCATAGAGGAGCTTTTCACCTTTTTGTGCAATTGCAAACATAACTTGGTCTATTCGCGTCATTACCTTATGAAACGTGGCACGAAGGCTCAACTAGAAAGTTAGACTTTTAAGAGCACTAAATAGAGTACAACGGTCCACATTGATGCTTTGGAATTGCTCAAACTCTCTCCATACAGGAGCTGTTCATGTTTTTGTGCAATTGGAAACATAACTTGGTCTATTCGCGTCTTTACCTTACGAAACGTGGCACGAAGGCTCAACTAGCAAGTTAGACTTTTAAGAGCACTAAATAGAGTACAACGGTCCACATTGATGCTTTGGGAATTGCTCAACTCTCTTCAAGGAGGAGCTTTTCACGTTTTTGTGCAATTGCAAACATAACTTGGTCTATTCGCGTCTTTACCTTATGAAACGTGGCACGAAGGCTCAACTAGCAAGTTATACTTTTAAGAGCACTAACTAGAGTACAACGGTCCACATTGATGCTTTGGAATTGCCTCAACTCTCGTCCATACAGAAGCTGTTCATGTTTTTGTGCAATTGCAAACATAACTTGGTCTATTCGCGTCTTTACCTTACGAAACGTGGCACGAAGGCTCAACTAGCAAGTTATAATTTTAAGAGCACTAACTAGAGTACAACGGTCCACATTGATGCTTTGGAATTGCTCAACTCTCTCCATAGAGGATCTTTTCACGTTTTTCTACTTGCAACATAACTTGGTCTATTCACGTCATTACCTTATGAAACGTGGCACGAAGGCTCAACTAGCAAGTTGGACTTTTAAGAGCACTAAATAGAGCTACAACGGTCCACATTGATGCTTTGGAATTGCTCAGCTCTCTCCATAGAGGAGCTTTTCACGTTTTTGTCCAATTGCAAACATAACTTGGTCTATTCGCGTCATTACCTTATGAAACGTGGCACGAAGGGCTCACTAGCTGGTTAGACTTTTAAGAGCACTAAATAGAGTACAACGGTCCACATTGATGCTTTGGAATTGCTCAACTCTCCTCCATAGAGGAGCTTTTCACCTTTTTGTGCAATTGCAAACATAACTTGGTCTATTCGCGGTCATTACCTTATGAAACGTGGCACGAAGGCTCAACTAGAAAGTTTAGACTTTTAAGAGCACTAAATAGAGTACAACGGTCCACATTGATGTATTGGAATTGCTTAACTCTCTCCATAGAGGAGCTTTTCACGTTTTTGTGCAATTGCAAAACATAACTTGGTCTATTCGCTTCTTTACCTCACGAAACGTGGCACGAGAGCTCAACTAGCAAGTTTTACTTTTAAGAGCACTAAATAGAGTACAACGGTCCACATTGATGCTTTCGAATTGGCTCAACTCTCTGCATAGAGGAGCTGTTCATGTTTTTGTGCAATTTCAAACATAACTTGGTCTCTTCGCGTCTTTACCTTACGAAACGTGGCACGAAAGGCTCAACTAGCAAGTTAGACTTTTAAGAGCACTAAATAGAGTACAACAGTCCACATTGATGCTTTGGAATTGCTCAACTCTCTCCATAGAGGAGCTGTTCATGTTTTTGTGCAATTGCAAACATAACTTGGTCTGTTCAGCGTCTTACCTTACGAAACGTGGCACAAAGGCTCAACTAGCAAGTTATAATTTTAAGAGCACTAACTAGAGTACAACGGTCCACATTGACTGCTTTTGGAATTGCTCAACTCTCTCCATAGAGGAGCTTTTCACGTTTTTGTCTAATTGCAAACATAACTTGGTCTATTTCGCGTCATTACCTTATGAAACGTGGCACGAAGGCGCAACTAGCATGGTTAGACTTTTAAGAGCACTAAATAGAGTACAACGGTCCACATTGATGCTTTCGAATTGCTCAACTCTCTCCATACAGGAGCTTTTCACGTTTTTCTGTAATTTTAAACATAACTTGGTCTCTTCGCATCTTTACCTTACGTAACGTGGCACGAAGGCTCAACTAGCCAGTTAGACTTTTAACAGCACTCAATTGAGAACAACGGTCCACATTGATGCTTTGGAATCGCTCAACTCTCTTCAGTGGAGGAGCTTTTCACATCTTTGAACAATTTGATGACATAACTTAGTCTATTCGCGTCTTTACCTTATGAAACATGGCACGAAGGCTCAACTAGCAAGTTAGACCTTTTAAGAGCACTAAATAGAGTACAACGGTCCACATTGATGCTTTGGAATTGCTCAACTCTCTCCATAGAGAAGCTTTCACGTTTTTTGTGCAATTGCAAAAATAACTTGGTCTATTCGCGTATTAACCTTATGAAACGTGGCACGAAGGCTCAAGTAGGAAGTTAGAATTTTAAGAGCACTAAATAGAGTTACAACGGTCCAACATTGATGCTTTGGAATTGCTCAACTCTCTCCATAGAGGAGGTTTTTCACCTTTTTGTGCAATTGCAAACATAACTTTGGTCTATTCGCGTCATTACCTTATGAAACGTGGCACGAAGGCTCAACTAGGAAGTTAGACTTTTAAGAGCACTAAATAGAGTACAACGGTCCACATTGATGCTTTGGAATTGCGCAACTCTCTCCATGGAGGAGCTTTTTCACGTTTCTTGTGCAATTGCAAACATAACTTGGGTCTATTCGCGTCATTACATAATGATAAACGTGGCACGAAGGCTCAACTAGCAAGTTAGAATTTTAAGAGCACTAAATAGAGTACAACGGTCCACATTGATGCTTTGGAATTGCTCAACCCTCTTCATAGAGGAGCTTTTCACGTTTTTGTGCAATTACAAACATAACTTGGTCTATTCGCGTCTTTACCTTATGAAACGTGGCATGAAGGCTCAACTAGCAAGTTAGACTTTTAAGAGCATAAATAGAGTACAACGGTCCACATTGATGCTTGGAATGCTCAACTCTCTCCATACAGGAGCTGTTCATGTTTTTCGTGCAATTGCAAACATAACTTGGTCTATTCGCGTCTTTACCTAGCGAAACGTGGCACGAATGCTCAACTAGCAAGTTATAATTTTAAGAGCACTAACTAGAGTACAACGGTCCACATTGATGCTTTGGAATTGCTCAACTCTCTCCATAGAGGATCTTTTCACGTTTTTGTCCAATTGCAAACATAACTTGGTCTATTCACGTCATTACCTTATGAAACGTGGCACGAAGGGCTCAACTAGCAAGTTAGACTTTTAAGAGCACTAATAGAGTACAACGGACCACATTGATGCTTTGGAATTGCTCAACTCTCTCTCCATAGAGGAGCTTGTTCATGTTTTTGTGCAATTGCAAACATAACTTGTCTATTCACGTCATTACCTTATGAAACGTGGCACGAAGGCTCAACTAGCAAGTTAGACTTTTAAGAGCACTAAATAGAGTACAACGGACCACATTGATGCTTTGGAATTGCTCAACTCTCTCCATAGAGGAGCTGTTCATGTTTTGGCAATTGCAACATAACTTGGTCTATTCGAGTCTTTACCTTATGAAACGTGGCACGAAGGCTCAACTAGCAAGTTAGACTTTTAAGAGCACTAATAGAGTACAACGGTCCACATTGATGCTTTGGAATTGCTCAACTCTCTCCATAGAGGAGCTTTTCACGTTTTTGTGCAATTGCAAACATAACTTGGTCTATTCGCATCATTACCTTATGAAAGTGGCACGAAGGCTCAACTAGCAAGTTAGACTTTTAAGAGCACTAAATAGAGTACAACGGTCCACATTGATGCTTTGGAATTGCTCAACTCTCTCCATGGAAGAGCTTTTACGTTTTTGTAATTTCAAACATAACTTCATTCTTCGCATCTTACCTTGAAACGTGGCACGAAGGCTCAACTAGCAAGTTAGACTTTTAAGAGCACTAAATGAGTACAACGTCCACATTGATGCTTTGGAATTGCTCAACTCTCTCCATACTCTCCACGAGAGGAGCTTTTCATGTTTGCAATTGCAAACATAACTTGGTCTATTCGCGTCTTACCTTATGAAACGTGGCACGAAGGCTCAACTAGCAAGTTAGACTTTTAAGAGCACTAAATAGAGTACAACGGTCCACATTGATGCTTTGGAATTGCTCAACTCTCTCCATAGAGGAGCTTTTCACGTTTTTGTGCAATTGCAAACATAACTTGGTCTATTCGTCATTCTTTACCTGAAACGTGGCACGAAGGCTCAACTAGCAAGTTAGACTTTTAAGAGCACTAATAGAGTACAACGGTCCACATTGATGCTTTGGAATTGCTCAACTCTCTCCATAGAGGAGCTTTTCACGTTGTCAATTGCAAACATAACTTGGTCTATTCGCGTCATTACCTTATGAAATGGCACGAAGGCTCAACTAGCAAGTTAGACTTTTAAGACACTAATAGAGTACAACGGTCCACATTGATGCTTGGAATTGCTCAACTCTCTCCATAGAGGAGCTTTTACGTTTTAATTGCAAACATAACTTGGTCTATTCGCGTCTTACCTTAGAAACGTGGCACGAAGGCTCAACTAGCAAGTTAGACTTTTAAGAGCACTAATAGAGTACAACGGTCCACATTGATGCTTTGGAATTGCTCAACTCTCTCCATTGAGGAGCTTTTCACATCTTTGAGCAATTTGAGACATAACTTGGTCTATTCGCGTCTTTACCTTATGAAACGTGGCACGAAGGCTCAACTAGCAAGTTAGACTTTTAAGAGCACTAAATAGAGTACAACGTCCACATTGATGCTTTGGAATTGCTCAACTCTCTCCATAGAGGAGCTTTTCACGTTTTTGTGCAATTGCAAACATAACTTGGTCTATTCGCGTCATTACCTTATGAAACGTGGCACGAAGGCTCAACTAGCAAGTTAGACTTTTAAGAGCACTAAATAGAGTACAACGGTCCACATTGATGCTTTGGAATTGCTCAACTCTCTCCATAGAGGAGCTTTTCACGTTTTTGTGCAATTGCAAACATAACTTGGTCTATTCGCGTCATTACCTTATGAAACGTGGCACGAAGGCTCAAGTAGCAAGTTAGACTTTTAAGAGCACTAAATAGAGTACAACGGTCCACATTGATGCTTTGGAATTGCTCAACTCTCTCCATAGAGCTTTTCACGTTTTTGTGCAATTGCAAACATAACTTGGTCTATTCGCGTCATTACCTTATGAAACGTGGCACGAAGGCTCAAGTAGCAAGTTAGACTTTTAAGAGCACTAAATAGAGTACAACGGTCCACATTGATGCTTTGGAATTGCTCAACTCTCTCCATAGAGGAGCTTTTCACGTTTTTGTGCAATTGCAAACATAACTTGGTCTATTCGCGTCATTACCTTATGAAACGTGGCACGAAGGCTCAAGTAGCAAGTTAGACTTTTAAGAGCACTAAATAGAGTACACACGTCCACATTGATGCTTTGGAATTGCTCAACTCTTTCCATTGAGGAGCTTTTCACATTTTGAGCAATTGAGACATAACTTGGTCTATTCGCGTCTTACCTTATGAAACGTGGCACGAAGGCTCAACTAGCAAGTTAGACTTTTAAGAGCACTAAATAGAGTACAACGGTCCACATTGATGCTTTGGAATTGCTCAACTCTCTCCATAGAGGAGCTTTTCACGTTTTGTGCAATTGCAAATAACTTGGTCTATTCGCGTCATTACCTTATGAAACGTGGCACGAAGGCTCAAGTAGCAAGTTAGACTTTTAAGAGCACTAAATAGAGTACAACGGTCCACATTGATGCTTTGGAATTGCTCAACTCTCTCCATAGAGGAGCTTTTCACGTTTTTGTGCAATTGCAAACATAACTTGGTCTATTCGCGTCATTACCTTATGAAACGTGGCACGAAGGCTCATAGCAAGTTAGACTTTTAAGAGCACTAAATAGAGTACAACGGTCCACATTGATGCTTTGGAATTGCTCAACTCTCTCCATGAGGAGCTTTTCACATCTTTTGTGCAATTTGAGAACATAACTTGGTCTATTCGCGTCATTACCTTATGAAACGTGGCACGAAGGCTCAACTAGCAAGTTAGACTTTTAAGAGCACTAAATAGAGTACAACGGTCCACATTGATGCTTTGGAATTGCTCAACTCTCTCCATAGAGGAGCTTTTCACGTTTTTGTGCAATTGCAACATAACTTGGTCTATTCGCGTCATTACCTTATGAAACGTGGCACGAAGGCTCAAGTAGCAAGTTAGACTTTTAAGAGCACTAAATAGAGTACAACGGTCCACATTGATGCTTTGGAATTGCTCAACTCTCTCCATAGAGGAGCTTTTCACGTTTTTGTGCAATTGCAACATAACTTGGTCTATTCGCGTCATTACCTTATGAAACGTGGCACGAAGGCTCAACTAGCAAGTTAGACTTTTAAGAGCACTAAATAGAGTACAACGGTCCACATTGATGCTTTGGAATTGCTCAACTCTCTCCATGAGGAGCTTTTCACGTTTTGTCAATTGCAAACATAACTTGGTCTATTCGCGTCTTACCTTATGAAACGTGGCACGAAGGCTCAACTAGCAAGTTAGACTTTTAAGAGCACTAAATAGAGTACAACGGTCCACATTGATGCTTTGGAATTGCTCAACTCTCTCCATAGAGGAGCTTTTCACGTTTTTGCAATTGCAAACATAACTTGGTCTATTCGCGTCATTACCTTATGAAACGTGGCACGAAGGCTCAAGCAAGTTAGACTTTTAAGAGCACTAAATAGAGTACAACGGTCCACATTGATGCTTTGGAATTGCTCAACTCTCTCCATAGAGGAGCTTTTCACGTTTTTGTCAATTGCAAACATAACTTGGTCTATTCGCGTCATTACCTTATGAAACGTGGCACGAAGGCTCAACTAGCAAGTTAGACTTTTAAGAGCATAAATAGAGTACAACGGTCCACATTGATGCTTTGGAATTGCTCAACTCTCTCCATAGAGGAGCTTTTCACGTTTTTGTGCAATTGCAAACATAACTTGGTCTATTCGCGTCATTTACCTTATGAAACGTGGCACGAAGGCTCAACTAGCAAGTTAGACTTTTAAGAGCACTAAATAGAGTACAACGGTCCACATTGATGCTTTGGAATTGCTCAACTCTCTCCATAGAGGAGCTTTTCACGTTTTTGTGCAATTGCAAACATAACTTGGTCTATTCGCGTCTTTACCTTATGAAACGTGGCACGAAGGCTCAACTAGCAAGTTAGACTTTTAAGAGCACTAAATAGAGTACAACGGTCCACATTGATGCTTTGGAATTGCTCAACTCTCTCCATAGAGGAGCTGTTTCATGTTTTTGTGCAATTGCAAACATAACTTGGTCTATTCGCTCTTACCTTATGAAACGTGGCACGAAGGCTCAACTAGCAAGTTAGACTTTTAAGAGCACTAAATAGAGTACAACGGTCCACATTGATGCTTTGGAATTGCTCAACTCTCTCCATAGAGGAGCTTTCACGTTTTTGTCAATTGCAAACATAACTTGGTCTATTCGCGTCATTACCTTAGAAACGTGGCACGAAGGCTCAACTAGCAAGTTAGACTTTTAAGAGCACTAAATAGAGTACAACGGTCCACATTGATGCTTTGGAATTGCTCAACTCTCTCCATAGAGGAGCTTTTCACGTTTTTGTGCAATTGCAAACATAACTTGGTCTATTCGCGTCATTACCTTATGAAATGTGGCACGAAGGCTCAACTAGCAAGTTAGACTTTTAAGAGCACTAAATAGAGTACAACGGTCCACATTGATGCTTTGGAATTGCTCAACTCTCTCCATGGAGGAGCTTTTTACGTTTTGAATTTCAAACATAACTTCATCTCTTCGCATCTTACCTTATGAACGTGGCACGAAGGCTCAACTAGCAAGTAGACTTTTAAGAACTAAATAGGAGTACAACATCCACATTGATGCTTTGGAATTGCTCAATCTTCCATTAGAGCTTTCACATGTTTGTGCAATTGCAACATAACTTGGTCTATTCACGTCATTACCTTATGAAACGTGGCACGAAGGCTCAACTAGCAAGTTAGACTTTTAAGAGCACTAAATAGAGTACAACGGTCCACATTGATGCTTTGGAATTGCTCAACTCTTCCATAGAGGAGCTTTCCGTTTTTGTGCAATTGCAAACATAACTTGGTTATTCTATCGCATCTTACCTTACGAAACGTGGCACGAAGGCTCAACTAGCAAGTTAGACTTTTAAGAGCACTAATAGAGTACAACGGTCCACATTGATGCTTTGGAATTGCTCAACCTCTCCATAGAGGAGCTTTTCACGTTTTGTGCAATTGCAAACATAACTTGGTCTATTCTCGCATTACCTTATGAAACGTGGCACGAAGGCTCAACTAGCAAGTTAGACTTTTAAGATCACTAATAGAGTACAACGGTCCACATTGATGCTTTGGAATTGCTCACTCTCTCCATAGAGGAGCTTTTACGTTTTTTCTGTAATTTCAAACATAACTTGGTCTCTTCGCATCTTTACCTTACGTAACTTGGCACGAAGGCTCAACTAGCAAGTTAGACTTTTAACAGCACTCAATAGAGTACAAGGTCCATATTGATGCCTTGGAATTGCTCAACTCTCTCCAGAGGAGCTTTTCACATCTTTGAACAATTTGAGACATAACTTGGTCTATTCACGTCTTTACC